>NC_137927.1:20358596-20401096 GCF_963457725.1 Sprattus sprattus
TGTAAATGATTCCTGAACAGGGGATTGGTGCTGCTCTGAAAGCCCTGTCAATGACCTCACATCCCCAAACTGAGGCTGGATTATGAGAAGCACAATGCAGTCTGTCTGAAATGGAGTGCTTTAATCAGACATGGAGAGACACTTATTTTAAGGTATTTTTGTTATCTGTGGGCTCTCAAGGGCGCCCTTAAAGCAGACAAGCTGAGATTGAACTCAACTGCCTCCCACAGTAACCTTTTCTGAGAAATCATCATCCCTCAGACACATATACACTTGTGTTGTGAGGGCTTCACCACACAAACACACACACACACACACACACACACACACACACACACACACACACAAATCCTGCCTCTAGACAAAGCTTAAGGCTAGCTGCCATAGTATTATAGTGAAATTCCCCAATCAGGACTGGGTTTCCCTCAACTCTCTTATACAGCCACTAAACAAGGGGAAGGAAAATGAAACAATTATAGAATCAATATCAGCGGACAACCGCTGACATGCAACATGATTGATTTCTGTCATTAATGCCCAGTGTAACTGCAGTAATTGATTTGAGTACTTAAGAGTGCCATTGATCTGTATGTGAACAAAGTGGGGAGTCGATGGACGCCCGGCACTTTGGTTTGATGCATGCGTCAATCACAGAGACATAAATGACCTGTTTCTGTTACAGTGCAGACCAGGAGCCAGGGGTTTGATTCTGTTCCAGACCAGGAGCTAGTGATAGCCATTACAGTCTACAGCAGCCAGGCCCAGAAAGGCAAGAAGGCCACCAGCATGCAGACAGCCAGTCAAGCACACTGGCTCTCTTTCCCATACACCTCACCTGTGCAAAGCAGACTAGCTGATGCTAAAGGTAACTTGAGCAAAGAGAGGCAGAGATAATGTCAATCTCCAAAAGGCAACATACAACTCTACCACTCACATACCATGTCAAGCACTCTTTAGTGCTAAGATGCTTTAGTAAGCATCTCAGTCAAGTTGTCTGCAGGATTTTTACACTGCCACGCAAAAAAGGAGTGTACAGACAGCCTATATTTTTTTCACAGAGAAAGAAAAAGCTTAAGAACTCAGAACAATTGAAACTTAACTTAAACTAAATCATTTGATTGAATAAAATCACCTCTTCATCGCTATCTCTTATCACATAGTTTTAACCCATGCATAAAATTACTTTAATTGTAAAAACAAAAAAGCCAGATGCAGTTGTGCATGCAACAGCTTCAAGGAGGAACACATTCCCATTAAGAGCCAAATCTCCTTGTACACAGATCCAAGAGGTGAACAGTATCATCAGCGCACACCCATGCCTGTTGCTGGAACAAGAGGGGAACAATATCATCAGCGCACACCCATGCCTGTTGCTGGAACAAGAGGGGAACAATATCATCAGTGCGCACCCATGTCTGTTGCTGGAAGGGTACACCTGCTGTATTTAGACCCTCAATGTGTGTGGAAAGTCGCCCAGAGAGAATGGAGTGTGGATGTTTGGAGTTTGACAGAGAGATTTATGTGTGGGCTTAGGAGTGATATTTTTGGCATTATCACACTCATACATCAATGTCTGTCTCACTGTGAGTCGCTCTCCCTCTTTTTCTCTCTTTCCCCCATTCTCTCATTTGCTCTGCTTTCCTCAGTTCAACAGGGCCTTCTTGTCAGAGAGGATTTACAACAAAAGAACAAATCACATTTTTCACAGACGACACTTCCATGCTTTCTTTAGCCACCTAGTCTTCTCACACTCTATTTGCCTCACTCCATCTGGGAAAACATATTATCCTGTACCCTGTGTAGAAGTTTTAGCTCCTCTCTCTAACATTTTTATTCAAATTTCAAATGTGTTGTTTCAAATGTTTGGGGATTATGTGCATTACTACATAGGAGGAGCTGTCAATGCATTATTATTACATATCACCAACTGATAACCTTCCAACGAACCCAAATCAATGATTAGCACTCCAGTTCAGCAATGCATATGAAATGACATGGTCGGCCATAATGGCTATGCTTTTTCGAAAAACTCCATAAAAACTCTCCCTCACCCTCGCTCTGTCTCTGAGACAGATAATGAATGTAGAAACAGCTGTGTATCTTCAGAACATTTGGCCACATGGGCAGCTTACTGCGTAACCGAAGAGAAGTGGCTCAGGTTTCTCTTCTCTTGTGCGTGGATATTGGGTTATCTAAGCACCTGAGCCTGCAGTCAGTGGGTGTTCCCACGTAGGTGCGTAGGTGCCATTATCTGAATGTGTGTGTGTGTGTGTGTGTGTGTGTGTGTGTGTGTGTGTGTGTGTGTGTGTGTGTTTGCGTGTGTGTTTGCGTGTGTATGTTTTTGTTTGTGGGTTTGGTGTCTGTGTTTGTGAGTCTCAAGGGTAGACAGGCAGGTTAATTGATGAATCCACAGGGGTAGGGGTTTGTATTCCCAGAAGAAATGCCTAGCTTGTGTCACAAAGCATTTTCCTTTTGAGACTCAAGTGGTGAGACACAACAAGCTCATTAAATTATATCTGTTCTATACTGTAGTGTGCACATAAATGTGTGTGTGTGTGTGTATATGTGTGTGTGTTGAGGACTAAAAAGGCTGCCTCTGAGAGAGTGTGTGTGAATGAGAAGAGGCGTGGAGAATCAGAAAACTGATGATTCACACTGGTGCAGACAAGGAAGATAATGGGCACAAACACAGGGCCATGGAGCTTCATAGGTAACACTAATGGCTATGTATGTAAACAGCACATCTTAATGAAGACGCAGCAGAGTCTGCTGGGATCTCACGGGTATCATACACAGGCAAGCCACTTGATGTATTTGGTTACACTAAGCTTTTCAAATAACCAAGGTAGTAGACAGATAACATTTATCAGATCCAATCTATATTTTTCATTGTGCTGATATAATATCACACCATGTGCATTTCACAAATCAAATAACGCTTAATATTAAAGCCTTGCTTCTCTTTGACACAGATAGACGAAAAATAATGGGGTCAGGGTATCAAAGATAAAGATAAACAAAGAATCCAGTTCCAACGAGAGACAATGTCACCCTGAGAAACGTCACTCCCACAGCATATGCTTCACCTTGTATGACCCCTTTCCTCGGCTGTGTGGCCCATCTAAGTGCTTAAGGGACTCCTCTTGTGTGTTCTACCTGAGGGTGAACCCCTGACCTATGGTACATGTTCTCAGAGACTTCCAGCCTGGTGGTGTGTACTGTCAAGCTCCTTTGCAGCCTTTCGCTGTGCTCGCAGTTGCTAGGTGACTGTTGCCGTGCATCACGTTCGGAGACGTGGAGGAGTAAGGGGTGGAATGTAGTGCTGTGGCAACAGCGCTGTAAATACGGGTCCTCCATTCATTATTAACGACAGAAAAGGGAGGCGTGGTGTTGACATTCAGCTGGAGGAGCACTCAGGCACATTAAAATCAATGCTCCAAGTTTCCGCCATGTTTTTACTAAATACAGTCTCTCGCCACCAAAATGAGCACAAGCAAAACACCAGACCCCCCCCCCCCGTGCAATCCGGTCCCACGGGAGGGAATGAACAGAATTCCTTGTAAATCCATTCCAGTGACTGTAAGTGGGAGCCTGTTTTGTTAAATTATGGATGAGGTGTGGTCCCATCAATACCACAGCTATTTAAAGGATGTGTGTGTGTGTGTGTGTGTGTGTGTGTGTGTGTGTGTGTGTGTCTGGGTCTCTGCGTGACTGTGGGCTATTTTTAGCCACAGGATAGCGTTTGACAACAACGTGTAGTGGATGGAGTTCATGTCTTCTGAATGGATTGAGACAGTGATAACAAAACAAAAGCTGATATTGTGCAGCCATGGCTGATTGTATTCACTCCTTATCAAGGACTACAAAAGAAGCTACTCTTCCCAATGATTGCTCCACCACTCCAGCACTTTGTATACCTATTGGATACAATCATCTAAAATACTATTCACCATTTCAGATTTTACACATTTTATCAGGACATATTTTATTAAGTATGTAGCATTTCCAGACAGCTCGGCAAACATGCATGCTCATGCAGACTGACTGAGCTTTCAGAGACCCAGACCAATGCCAGGCGGCATGGACTCTGGTCCTGCAAACCTCTTCCACACATGTGATTTCCACAGGCACCTTATGGACCACTGTGCACTGCCCACAATGAATCCCCAAACATGTTGTTCTTACAAGGGGACATGTCTGTGGGGATGGGGTTGATGAGCATGGAAACCTAAAGCCCCAGTGTTAACTCAACTTTCTAAAGCCAAGTAGAGTTTGTGTTCTTACTTTTTAGCCAAAGAATAGTATCACACGTGTGGTTAAAAAACTCTTAAACTGCTAAAGTAGAGTAATGAACAAAAATACAGACAATCAAATATGCACACACTATCTTACTATCATACATGGTAACGGTTTTCTTCCAGTGTGTTTGGTCAGTTAGATAGATAGATAGATAGATGGATACTTTATTTATCCTGAGGGAAATTTAGGAAATGTAAGTCAGTTGGGTGTCTATGGAGTGGGTGGTCTGTGTGCTTATTGGGTTATCTCAATCTGTGTTAGACGATTGAACTATAGCAAAGCAGGCACAACTGAGCCCATATCTGGCAAACTAAAACTATTCTCCTTGCAATAAATGGGTGAACTGGGGATTGGGTACCTGGTTCCTTGTTTCAAGTCCAGAGGGAACCACAATGGACAGCCCACAAAGGGCCCATATTCCAAGCCTAAAGAGGTCCAATGCAGTAAACCCAAACAGCGCTTGTGTTCCCGCAGGGCCATTTTAAGCATACTCCGCTCTTGAGGCTTTTTACTGGGTACGAATGCATTTCCTGCTTTAAATGGTTAGCAAATGTTTTTAAAGAAAAATTATATCTAACCAGATAAACTCTATATCTATTTTTTTTTTTCAAAACAAGCACATTTATTTTTATCATATATAGAATCAATTTACCACAAATAGACAAAATCCTAACCAATGACAGAAAACCAAACTACCTAAGACAACAAAGAAATGTCTTCTTTCTTTTCGGTATACCTCTAAAGATGGAAAGATGGAAGTAAAGGGACTTCTAACACCAGAGCTGTCCAATGTGATATTGCTTACTGAAGAATCCTGTCAGCCCAACGGAAAAATGTTATGCAAAAACATATGAAAGCTACTCCTATTGACAACTGCATGATCAAACAGAGGTTACCACATAAGGCCACATTAAAATATGAAATACATGTAGATAAGGTGTGACACTGTGTTTCTTCTGGGATGCTGACTGAATGCAAATTACCCCCTTACTCATGCTTAAGCCTGTGTCCCATCTGAACTGATGATACACCAAGCGCTTTCAATTCTAAACAGTCTAATACGCTCAGGTAACAGGAGCCTGTACACTGCACCCACATTCCCCCGGCTTTTTTTTCTCCAGGTTTGGGGCAGTGATGTGAAACATCATTGGGTTATCTCCATCAGAGCAGACACATCTGAATGCCAGTGTGAGTGTGTGTGTATGTATGTGTGTGTGTGTGTGTGTGTGTGTGTGTGTGTGTGTGTGTGTGTGTGTGTGTGTGTGTGTGTGCGTGTGCGTGTGTGCGTGTGTGTGTGTGTGTGTCTGTGTGTGTGTGTGTGTGTGTGTGTGTGTGTGTGTGTGCACGCGACCTCCAGCAGCTGCTCAGGAACCCTCTGAGTAATGAGCACAATATGTGTTCATTTCATGCTCAATCCCCCCGAGTGAAGGGTGCAAGCATGGTGACCGCATCGCCGGTTCTAAACGGCACACAGCCACTGCGATGCACATCCCGTTTCCTTTGGGCTGACAGATGTTTGACTGATGCAGTGATTAGGAGATTCTGATGACAGTGATGATGCACTTCATTGCCACGGCGTTATGTCACAGCTACCCTGATGCCTGAGTTAGAGCGTGTAGCGTGCTGCTCGTCGTTGGAGTGTGTGTGCGCTCAGTGACGGCAAACAACAGCCTGAAGTGCAGACACGTCGTGTTACCTTAAATAACACCGTCTGCTGTGTGTAAAAGCTGTGCTAGACGCGGTTTAATTGGGTCAAGGGTAACACCTGCAGTCCCATCAATATCAATCAGGGGAAGCTAGCTGAGCAGAGGCTCAGCAGGGCTGCCAAGCTCACTGCGAAGGCCTTCTGCTGTAGCACAGTGCCAGGCCCATTCATTTGGTTGATGTGTGCGTGTGTGGATGTAGACCATGCTAGCATCAGCAGCTCGTCAAGGGTTCCCTCCGTAAGACTATGCAATTATCATAACTAATTACATAACATGTTACATGAATCATAAACCTGCGAATGGCAATCTTACAACATGCACATTTCGCCTCCACATTGGCTGTGTGCTGTTCTAGGGATTAATCTGTATGTGGTCAGTTTCCAAAACTGGACAGAACTGCAGCAACTTATTTCACTATTTAAGTTAATTTCCGGTGATATCTATCTCTGACAAAGTTACTGTAGTTCAACAAAGACTGAAAACTTTGTTGAGTCTTTTATATAAAATGAATATACCCTGAAGTAATTATATAAAAAAAAAAAAACTATTGCACTTCCGCCTACTTCTATTCAACCATGCACATCGTATGAAATCCCTACACTGGCATGACCCTTCACTGGAAATCTGAGGTATAAGAGTGAAGTGGCCTACCTGGGACATGCTGCTACATAGCTGAGATGGATAGTCTAGATTCAGGGATGGAACGCAATGATAAGAGAGAGAGAGAGGGAGAGAGAGTAATAGAAGACTATTACTTAAAGTTCTCCTCCACACTTTTTCCATACACTCCATGCACTTGACACTGGGGTGTCCTAAAGAGTTTTCCTGATATAGAGGACTGGAGGAGGGAAGAGAGAGAGCCGCGTTTACATAACAGGTAAAGGTGAAATACTCTTTATCAGGCCCGCAAAAAACATGGAGAGGTTTTACACTGATAGTGCTTTTTATAAAGTAATTTATATTCCTTTTGACATTGTACATGAGCGAAAGAGCATATCAATCCAGTTACAGTTTCTCACTATCATTTCAACCTGCCGTTCTCTTAATCTTTCACACTTTTACCCCTCTGACATTGCTCCACATTTCCCACTCCATCCCTCACTCATCTCTTTCTCACGCCCTCACTCGCTCACGCTTCATCTTGTTCTGTTTGCGTAGAGGTCTACAGTAGTGCACACTGCTCCCTTGCTCTCCCTCTCTCCCTCGCTCTTTCTCCAATGAGACTACAGGGTGAACACACATGCACCGTCTGTGAATGTGACAGCGGGGCCATATTTCACTTTTGCTGCTACTCTAAGCCCACTAGCAGAGCACATCACAGCACTAGAGCTGAGGAGTGCTGACAGACAGCCAGCCACCCCGTTTGATTTGGATGGAGGAGTGTGGCAGGCAGATTGATCCCGCTGCTGATTCTGCCATGCTGCCCAAAATGAGAGGCTTGGCCCCACCTGACCCCTCTCCTCCTCTTGTCAGCCGATGAGGGCCAAACCAGTGGACACACTGCACTGACAGCACCCCTGCAGCAGGCACTGCAGCACAGCTTCACTGGAATGCAGAGGCAGGTGGGGTTGGGGCTGGGGGAGCTTTAGTGGTATTGAAGCCATTGTCCCCAATGTTTTATGGGGCAGACCATGTTGGACCTAATGATACAGATTTGAACAAATCTACATTGCAGATGCCTTGACTGAAATACTTATAGGTTGGATTCATGAGAAATATGGCACAAGCCATTCAAGTTAAGGAATGTGCAAATGGAATCCTCTCAGTTGAGCAGAATGTTGTGTAAGAATACCTTATAACATACCTCAGCCAGCACACTTGTGTTTTTTTTTTTATTTTACTGATATAATTTCAACGTTTTGATAAAACTTACAGGACAAACCACCATTACTTATTTTGAATGTATGGTTGCTATGGCCAAAGCCCAGTTATTAGTTCCATACCTCTCATTGCCAAGCTAGCATATTCCAGCATTCCACTGAGCATCAGCTTTGTAAAATGACCTTGCCCAAATGCAGTGTAACGGTGCTAAAAGCTATTTCAGTCATATGTAACATGTTTTTACTCTCTGTGCTTTTGTTGGACCACTAAACATCACAACGAATTTGGAGAATTGATGTTATAGTCAAAAACTACTGGGACTACTTCACTACTTCACTATTTCAATTGACATTCTTAACTACAAGACACAATACCAAGCCATGGTATAATGTAATTGTATGCAACAGATAGGTCCGGTCAAACAATACATTCATTTCTATTTGGACAAGAGGCATTACATGAGTGGGAATATCATGGTATAACCCGACTCAGACTCTCCACTGCTAGTAATCACTCCACATTTAATCTACTTTACAGCATCAATTGTACAACATCAGTATTTCATTCTCTCAAAGCAAGAGGCAGAATGGCAGGCAGCAATTTTACATTTGACAGTTTTCGGTGAGTAATGTCAGAAAGGAGTAGGGGGAATGTACAAATTAACATGTAATGTGAAGACAGGTGAGTGTACAAATTAATCTGCACAATTAGCCTTTCTGACTCAACTTTGTTGCAGAGCAACATTATTCATTACTTGGCCAAGCTTGATGCCGGGAAACTCAGGTTGGAACTACTTTGGGGGGAGAAGAATGAATAGACAAAATCAAAAGAAACAAAACAAAACATAATCTGGTGTCTTCAAATTCAAAATGAGTCTTTAGTAGAAACTGTTTTATAAAAGCAATATGGTACTCGTGTTCATGGGGTTGGCAAAAGATATCCCCACGGCTGTTATTACCTTCGACACAAGGCTGGGCATGGCTGAATCACAGCCGCAGGGACATCATTTACCATCCCTCCTCTCACCGGCGTAGCATTGCTTATTATTTGATGGTCATAAAGACCACAGGGCTCAGAACAACATCAGTAATCATCACTAATGTTGAAGTATCTCACAATACCAATGCCCATCCTTCCATGCTCCTCTGGCCCGTCATCATGCTGGGAATGTATTCTATGATGTTGCTTTTCCCCTCTTTACCACTTGAACTATGAACTAACCCCCTACCTAGTACCAAAGGCTTGTTTCCTACAACCATTCGCTAAGTGAGTGAATTTCAGGACGAGGGATACTGCAAATGAGGGGCAGCTGGTATTCTAAACACAAGAGTGTGACAGAAGGGGATAATTTTGTCCTGGGTCTAAATAGGGCACTTACAACACAATCATGTGAACGAGGCTCAGGTGGTCAATTAGGGAGATGGGGAAGGCTCTGTCCCACTCCACATCACACCTGACCTGAACGCTGATGCGGCTCTTACCTCACAGACTGGAAGCTACTACATTCTGATCTCTATGTGAAAAAAGACACTGCTTTATTTGCATTCAAATGAATTCATAAGTAGCCAAATTGGCATATTAAAAGCATTTGCTAGAAAAGCGATACCTTGTTAAATGTCCACACTTTAAGCAATGAAATGAACAAGAATAGGAGGAAGAAACGTATTACTAGAGGCTGAGCACCAAGTATACAGTTCATACCTTGGCATACACCTGAAATGGAACTGACAAATGTCCTCTTATAGCCAGAAACAGACGGAGTCCCCCCGCTTTCATGAGACCACTCTCTATATCCTCTATCTTTAAGGCGATGGGGACAGTAATCCACATAATGAAGTGCTTTGGGGCTGTGTGACCTAGCTGTTGAAGCATTTCTCCAAACTACTGCTGCCAGGGCCCAGCAAGGGCTGGAACAAGGAGAGGAACAGGCTGCCAACACAAGCTGTGAGTGTGACCAAGGTGTGTGTGTGTGTGTGTCTGGGGGGGGGGCTATCCTGAGAGAGCCATTTGACAGCGTTCAGCCTTGGCTGGGTGGAACAGAAGAGCCGGATGGGGTCAAAGGACACAAACTCTGGAATATAACACCTGACCCTTATCGACCCATATGCGCATAAGGTTTGAACCCTGACAAAAAAATTAACTTCTCTATCCTTGGTTATTACAACCAATATAGGGAGTTAACCATTATTAACATCTAAGCGTCTGAGGAACAAGGCATATATAAGAAGTCATATGCTGATGGAGGAAGCATAATGCAATCCAACACTGAGCTGAGTTTTAGGTACGATGTGAGATGGTGGGGTCTCTGGCTGACTTAAGAATTGCCACTGAGGGCAGGCTGGCTAAAACTTCAAAAGCTTAACAGCTCCTTCACAGTTAGGACCAATATGGACTCTTGTATTACACTGCTCTGAACGTTAGGACCAATATGGACTCTTGTATTACACTGCTCTGAATGTTAGGACCAATATGGACTCATGTATTACACTGCTCTGAATGTTAGGACCAATATGGACTCTTGTATTACACTGCTCTGAATGTTAGGACCAATATAGACTCTTGTATTACACTGCTCTGAATGTTGGGACCAATATGGACTCTTGTATTACACTGCTCTGAATGTTGCAGGGAGGGAGAGGGAGGGACAGAGACAGCAGAAAATGAACCTGGAGATAAAAATAAACAGTCAATATCTACGTGTTACCTGGGGCTGAAGATGGGATTTTCTCTCCTCAGTTTTCTCTCCTAGGTCTACCTTTATGCAGTACCCTGTAAGCTACTCTATCTCTCTCTCTCGCTCTTTCTCTCTCAATGTTATGAAACTAATTCTCTATCAGATAAGGTTTCCAATCCAGCTGGCTGGGAACAGATTCACCATGGATTGGCATCTGAACTGCATTCTCCACAATTGTATAACAAAAGGTGCTTTTCTCTGCCACTACACTGCACCTCCATCTCAAGTGGAGACAGTCTATGCAATAAAGTCACCTGACACATGCGCATTCGCAAAGGGCAATGAAACTTTTATGCAAAGCTGAGCAGTGTTTTAAATCATGCATGCAGATGAATTTTATGAAGTAAGTTTGAACGTAAAACACAAACACACAAATGCATACAGTGAGAGATCTAAAGACTTCAAACTGGCTTCCTTGATTATTATTAAAAAAAAAAAAAAAAATCCGCTATGCTGCTTTACAGAGCACTCAGTATAAGTGTATTCAACCATGCAATGAGACTCTCACACACACACACACACACACACACATAATTCATTGCGAATATATTCACTGTACATTCTGTGCATGTGAGATGCCTACGACTCATGTGCGCTCAGGGAGCCTTTCGCAGAAAGAGTCACATTGCACAGCCTTCATTATTTAGGCTGAGGCAGACTTGGAGAGGGGACAGACATCCCCATGCTTTGGTCAGGGAGCACTGACAGGAAGGCTGGATAGCCAGAGGGACAGAGGGAAACAAAGGAGGAGTGATTCAAGTCAATACTATGTGGTTAAAGAAGAAAAGACTGAGAAAGAGACAGAGTGGCCAAGAGAGAGAGAGAGAGAGAGAGAATGAGAGAGAGAAGAGGAAGGAGGGATATGAATATGCAGAGAAGAGAAGCGAGGCTGTGCACTCGTATCATTTCTTGCTCCATTAAGCTGCAAACTGTGCACTCTCCAAACGATGATTTTACTAATCTTCATCCAGAAAAAAGACACCATTGTGTGTCACTGTGTTTGCATTCGCATTTGACCAACAGTGTTTAAAGGCAAGTCTACAAGTCTTCTTCAGGATGTATTTCCTGCTGAACACAGGAAACATAAACTTAAAATCACCAATATAAAACTCACTATGGAGATGAGAAGGTATCAAACACCTCATCTCAGAATCCACTGTAAAAATGAGCCCTGCTTTTGGAAGAGCAGCAAGCAGCAACAGCCTCACTAACGTACAGTACAATCCCCCAGAATTCACTAAATTCTCCTGTACGTCGCCTGACAACCCAACAAAGCACGCTCTGTTCTGTTCTGCCACCTGGATTAGACGATGTGCCTGATCAATGCACTTGCAAAAATGTCAAGACAATTTTCAGTCTTGAGCGAACAAACTGCATATCATTAGCAGCTCAAACAACAGCACTCAGAAAGAGCAAAAAAAAACAACAACACTTCTCAGAGAGATTGGAATTTGAAAGAAGTGAGACCATGTCTGTAAGGTGCCAAACCTCTTGCATACCCCCTCACCACCTCCACTCTGGGCCTCTTGGATAGGATAGGATAGGATAGGAGAATGAAGGATGCAGAGCAGCTCGTACCTCGATGAGGAAGTCTCCAGTGCGCAGCCCCGCCTGCCAAGCCACGCCACCCTCGTCCACCGACTCCAGGTACTGGAGGGCCGGGAAGGCTGGGGTGGGCGTAAACTCCTCAATAGGGGTGTCAGCTGAGGAGCAGTGCAGCGGGGCGCCGTGCCATGCCGGACAGAGGCCAACGGAAAACAGACAAATAAACAAGAAAAAACACAGATCAGGGAGAGAGACGAGCAAGCATCCCACAGGTCAACAGGTCTTAACATGAATCGGGGGGTTGTGAGAGAAATAAAGAGCAATACATATGGCACTGATGATCGTAGTTTGTTTAAATGTTTATGGCCGTCCCTTTGATGGGCTTCTGAGAAAAAGCTGATAAAGACGGAGATAAAGACATGAAGTCTCTCTCTGACTCTCTCTCTCTCTCTTGCTGTGTGTGTGTGTGTGTGTGTATGTGTGTGTGTGTGTGTGTGTGTTTGTTGTTTCTGATGTCTGGACAGGTTGTAATGTCTGGTGCACCCTCCAAAGCCTGCTCCTAGCTCTCTGGACACAGAGGCTTAGATTCTGTCCCTATGGCTCTGCATACCAGTGGTGACAACTGACACTTCTCATAAATCAGGGGTTTACAGTAAGTGTGTGTGTGTGTGTGTGTGTGTGTGTGTGTGTGTGTGCGTGCGTGCGTGCGTGCGTGCGTGCGTGCGTGCGTGCGTGCGTGCGTGCGTGCGTGCGTGCGTGTGCGTGTGCGTTTGCGAGTGCGTCTGTTGGTCTCTCTGTGTGTGTGACTTACTCTCACACATACGTACACACACACACACACACACACACACATCAAGCAAGACAGAGAGAGAGAATGAGAGTGGGTGTAACTGTGTTTGCGTATGGAATTCTCTCTCTCTCAGTGTGTGTGTGTGAGAAAGAGGGAGGTAGAGGGAGGAAGTGTGCGATACAGGAGCTGGCATATATTTGTATCTGTCTGTCTTTTTTCTCCATGGGTCAGTTGGAGTCATCACTTTGAAGACTCTCATGAAAATGGGAGCTGTGGTGATGTGAGGCGGAGTGATGTCTCCAGAAAGCTATGCTAATGCTGCTGATTCCATGAGGCTGCTGCTCACAGACTGACTCACATCCTGGCCAGTGTGTGGGTGTGTTTGCACTGTCTCTGTGTGTGTGTGTGTGTGTGTGTGTGTATGTGTGTGTGTGTGTGTGTGTGTGTGTGTGTTTGTGTGAGTGTGAGTGTCTATGTGTGTGTGTGTGTGTGTGTGTGTGTGTGTGTGTGTGTGTGAGTGTGTGTGAGTGTGTGTTTGTGAGTGTGTGTGTGTGTGTGTGTGTGTGTGTGTGTGTGTGAGTGTGACTGTGTGTGTGTGTGTGTGTGTGTGTGACTGTGTGTGTGTGTGTGTGAATAGTCATAGAGGGGAGACTCATAGAGAGGGAGGAGAGGGGCAGGTAGAGATAACAGCACCCAAGGGAGATGGACCAGTGTCTGTGTGGCATTAGTGAGATGAGTTCAGGAACATTCCACTGTTAATGACAGACTATGAAAGAACCAATCTCTCTCTCTCTCTCTCTCTCTCTCTCTCTCTCTTTCTCTCTTTCACACACATATGCACACAGGAGCAAGAAGCATGCAGCCAAAGCCTCCAGCTTGTATATTTGAAATGGTAACCCGGGGAAATACGATTCTTAGAGCAAACATTTACCCGTGTAAATTCAGACTGAATAAGCCCAGATCTGAGAAGGCACAGCAAACCTTTCTCTGTGTTGAAATGTATCTGTACAAGTATGTGGAGTGTGAGTGGGTGTCTGGTCTGTGTGTGTGTGTATGCCGAAGAGGACTCTCATGTGAGGATACACATGTGAGTGCGTGTCTGAGAGCTTAAAACATGTCAGTGTGCACTGCTGGCCAAAGAATGATTGAAGTTGTTTGTGTCTGTAGTGGCACTTTATAATAACAAAAACACACTAGTTTGGGTGACACATGCAATATTAGGTTTCCACTTGGTGGTACATGCTGTAAAAACAAATTGCAGTCACACTGAAGGGGAGACTAGTAAACAGGGAATGAAATGCATCCTCATGGCATAAATCTATGTCCACCGTCAGCTGTGTTTTGCTGGCTTTGACAGCAGCCGATAGGAAAGGGGATGGAATTGAGGAGAAGAGATGCTATCACTCACTTACCTTTGGCTCCTCGTAGCACAAAGCCGAAGCCCTCATTGTCCTTTTTCTGTAGGACCACAGTCTTCTCGTCGATCACGCAGTCACTGTGGAGAAAATTACGCGCATAGCGCCCGTTATTGCAACCCATCATCCGCATCATAGCCACAGTCGCACGGCCCGAGTGCAGGTTCATCTTTGCAGGCACCGGTAGCCCGGGTAAACGATCACTTATTTTAAATTAACAGCGAGACGACGACGACGCCGCACCGGCGTCCACATCTCCCGAATAACGCCACCCCTCCTCAGCCGCTGCGAACGGAGCCGTCACCCGGGCGGGAGCGACACGCGGAGGCCCTAGCCAGCGACACAGTGTGACGTCGGTGAGAATCATTACCGATTAAATAAATGATGAAAGCACAAACGGAACGGAGAGAAAGAGGGCAGCAATAACAAAATTCCGGTTGAGAAGTGCGCGCAGCGGTGAGGGAGGAGGAGAGTGTGATGGAAGCGCAGGCCCGTGCGTGCTTGTTTGGATAGCAGAAAGTCCAGTCGGCGGCGGAGTGGCGGAGACAGAGTGAAGGATAGCTTGCACGTGAACGACATCCTCATTAATTTAAATATCAGCACTACTGGACAACCAAACTGAACGCGCGCGTAATATCAGGGCTGGAAAAGTCTTGTCGGCAACTATGGCGGCAAACCGCAATATTAATTAACAAAGGGATTTTCGAAAATACACTATCTCACGATAGCCAACACACCACACAGAACAATATTTATAACATTATCTCTTTCTCTACTTCCCTGTCATAATTTTACGGTATAATTCAGTCAGTGAAGTTTCGCAAGTCTTACACAGCATGTGGCTAATATAAGATATAAGCCCCTTCATACAAATATTAACGTTTCTTCTTTATGCCCGATTACATAACAAATTACTAAAATGCGCAAATCTGGCAACCAGGATGAGCATCTGTTTCGACACTTAATACCACTCTGGCATGTCATGTCCCAATTTAATAGCGTTGTGAATTACAAAAGCCGTTTCTGTCTTTTCTATTGCTAAGTACAACGACTTTTTTGTAGTCTCAATAGCGTGCCACCTGTTTCAGAATTTAGGCTTAAAGATGGACATAATGGCACGAACTATTATAATATTGACAAATTGCGCACACTTCAGAGTTTATTCAAAGTGATCCCAACATGCATGGTGTGGATACAGATCTATTCCGTACAGACAGCCTGATGCTGTTGGAGAGAGAGAGAGATGGCGAGAAAGAGAGAGTGAGAGGCGTACTCCTAGCAACAGAACGGATGCTCTGTTTCCCCAGCAACGGAATCTGTTTAAGGACGGTCAGCACAGGCTAAGCTAAGGTACCCAGAGAGGTTACCTACGTTTGCCTGTAATTCCACTGGGTAGGAATAGTTCACAGTAGCTCAGATCTTTCACTGCATCACTATGTCTTACCAACAGGTTAAGAAAACGTGTAGAGTGTAAATGCTATGTTCCTATGATTGCAACCATTGCAACCCTGCAGATTTGGGAAAAGATTCTGATTCTCCGAGCTGTGACCGAAACTGAACTACAGAACTCTGAGAGATACTCTGAGCCTGGGATCTGCCAAGCTGCTCAAGACATTTTGCCTCTCATGCAAAATTAAAATACACCTTCTGTCAGTTAGAAAAAACCATGATGAATATTTAATGCTGTTAGGGAGCCCAGAGGGAGTGTAGCCAGTGTTTAAATAAGGCCATGTGCATAAAAAGGTGTCTTAAGGATAAATTAATTGGACTGTCACACTTATAGAATAAACATTTTAGTGAGATTTCATTCACTGTTACAACACACTCCATGTTTAATTCAGGCCAAGTTCTTCTAATTGTTGGTATTTAGAGAAGATGCAGAAGAAGAAGGCTTATTTGACCAAAACTAAACTCGACCCAAAATAATCTCACAGTCAAACAGGTAGCGGACACAGAACATATGCTAACCAAACCTGCACTCTTATGTGAAACTGAGCAAGTTTATCCACTTCCGTCTTTCACCAGTGCAGATAGCACACACATCCCCACTGTGATCTGGTCCAGTTCTAGATCCCAGTATGTTCTGAAGTGTGCTTTGGGTAGGCTACTGGGACCCTGCCAGCTCCCCGGTGCGGCACTTGCGATTGGTTTGGCCACCTGCCTAATGAATAATAAAGCCTCCGCTGATGTTGGGCCTGATCAAACACTGCCTAATTGCCAGGCACACATTTGTACCCTTGTATGTACAAGGCATTTGGCTGAACCCCAATGGCGTTTTGTTTTGTGACGGGATTTGTATGGAGTAGATAACAGACCACGGTACTCAAGAGGCTGGCTCGGCCCTGCTCCCACTCGTCTGATTAGCCAAACGATGATTAACTCATCCCCTGCCACTGGCCAGGTCACAGGCACAAGCTCCCACAGATATATACACACACAGATCTAATACTAAACAACGCTCAGATGCTCTGAAACCTTTGAACTTTCACCTGTTTATTTCCAAGCCTCTATTACAGGCCACATTATACAAGGATCCAAAGACATTTTAAATAGTTTATTTTTCTAATGATTAGTACATAATGTAATGTTTGTTGGCATATGCTTTTACATTCTTTCAACATGGCTAATTATGGGATGGCTCAATGACACGTCTACGGCTTTCATCTTTTGGGTGAAATGTATTTTTTGAAAGAGTGATGGAGGGCTGGATTACAGCTCAAGAGGAGATGGATCCTTGACTCATTGAAAGAGCACTTGAATCTTCAGTTTTCAATTAGAATTTGAAGGTGCTACCAGGCAGAGCTGTTAAAAAGTGAAGGCCAGGTCTAACTTCCACTTAAGAGTGATAAAGAGTGCTTAGGAGTCTTTTCTAATTTGTATAACTAAGTGGTCTTAAAAGTACATGAATAGTATCTCGACCTCATTGCATCGAAATGTTATAAACAACAACAAACACAAGAATTACGTGTGTGTCTCAAATTCTGTGTCGGAAATGGCTTGCCATGGACTTGTGAAAACTCTTAATCATTATCATAAAAGACAGTACTACCCAGAAAACTTCAGTTTACACGTTAAAACAGATTTTACTGACTAACTCCATAAGGTTTTCCTTACACCAACAGAGTCTACATGTAATAGGAGGAAGACATTTTGTGCACAAATACTATATGGATGAATTAACATACATTCCAAGAGCATCATTTTGAAGAAAGCTGGGCCCACATAGACAATTTGTCACTGATATGTAAATCCATATTGTCATCTCTTTTGATCTACGAACCTCATCATAAAGCAGTTCTGTGATTGCCAAATAATCCATGTAAATGCTGAAACTAACCATGGAGTAGCCTTCATGTCCAGATCAAAGTGAAGGAACTGAGCTCATTCCTGAGACAGAAATGCAGAATGTGTCTATAATTACACCCTCAGACATAAGTGCATTTCACTTCTGAAGAGAAGCATCATAATACAAAAATAGTTCATTTCTGATGACATCATTTCCAAGCTGTTGTCTGTGGATACATGACATTTTTAGATCCCAGCTCAGTGATCATGTGACCCACCCACAGAGGCTCCTCTTCCTGCCTGTGTCTTTGCCTATCTACCAGACCCCCCCTCCTGACACACACATTTCAGTTGGCAGTCAAGTGGCCTTACCTGGAGGCGTCAAAGCTGTCATAGGCGCCCACTGTGTAGTTTCTGAAGAGCTTTTTCTTGTCGGCACGGTCTGTTCTGCTCGCTGTTAAATAAAAAAACAATAATATTAACAATAGTGGAAAAAAAATAAGTAATCAATCTCTTAAAAGTTACCTTCAGTAACATTGTCAACCTACAACTTCTACACACCTTAGTGAAAGGTAAAATAAATATTGGTCTCATAAAACCTTCTGTACACATTCACATACATCCATATTTTCATAAGAAAGAGATTATTATGTATGTTTGCGACAGCATCAGGATTCCCTGTTGAATGTCCTGTTGTTTTTCATGGATTACAGTGCTGCCTAATAACTCTCCGCTTCACTATCAATTCACGCTTAACCTAGAAAATAACATTATTTATATTTACCAACAGAAACATGTTCATACTCTGCACAAACGTACACCATACTAGACTCATCCAACCAAAGAAAGTGGAATAAAAAAAAAACTGTGAAGTAAACAATGAAATAAAATCATATATCAACATATAGACCACATGAGTCATTCGTTGGAACTTGTGAAACCCTCACCACTCCAACCAAGTGAACTTTCCTCCTGGCCATAACTGTCACTCTCATTGGCTTAGATGTACCCCACTACTTTACTCTCTCTAAGATTGGCTTCGATGTACCTCACTACTCTCTCTAAACTACCCTCTCAGAGTCTGGCTCTCATCACCCTTGAAAAAGGAACTGCAGTGGAGAACCAATCCACCAGTTAACTATATATTTGAGTCACCACCAGTCAATCCTGAGTAAGAGAAGATCATTCCATTTCCACACAAGGAAAAGGGCACAAAAAATATGAATAGTGACTTAAGAGTGGCAAAGGGATATAAGACCCTACAACTAGGTCCACTCCATAGCAACCATTGTTGTACGGTCTAGAGGTTGTTTCCATGGAGACATATCAACCAAAGAGGTCCATGTATAGAGGATTCCCTATTGGTGGTTGGGCTTCCAAGCATGGCCACTTTTGCTTAGTCCTCTCCGTACAGATGGAGAGATGCTTTTATGCCCTCCATCTTATCAGTGGAGTGCTACATGTTCTCCTATCACTTGCCTCTGCAGCCTGTCCTTTTTATATCATTCACTGTATTTAGTGACAATGAAATGGTCAAGTGTGATAGTGAATGACAGAAAGAAAATCAAAGATTATAAATAATGAAGACTTAACACGACTTAAAGTACTGAGAGATTACTGTGCTTTTAATGCATGCAGGATTGGATTTATGAAACAAGGCAAAAGTAAGCAATTTACACTTTGGTTATGCGAAATCCCCTTCTAAGAAAAGAAGGGACAACATAAACCTTGCAAATTGATTTGGTCAGGCCAGAAATTGTGATTGGCAACCTCAAGAGGGCTAGTAATGACAACTAATCTTGAGTTACAATATGATATAATCATTTAAAAGGATTGAGGACTCTGACAGACATTATTTGCTTAACATGTTTTAAAAATATTATAAATTATGTAGTTAATGTGAAGCACTATTGTTATTTTACACCAATCTAAAAACTTGAAACAACATATGCAGTCTGTGTGTGTGAGAGAGTTACTATCAAACCATTCAAATGGCACAGCTAGTTTGGCACTTGATGTGTGTGTATGAGATGTGTATGTGGAGTACATCCTCTCTCTGTTTCTTCTCACTACCTTCATCTTCTTCCTTTTCTATCTGTAACACACATGCACACACACACATACAAACACACTTGTGTGCAAATGTACGCACACACCTCCCACACTGTTTTCTCATGCCAATTTCACCCCACCAGATTACATGGAATGTTCCTCTTTGCAGGATGTGTGTTCTAGTCTCAGCACAGAATCCCTAATATGCGCTCGTACACTTGTAAGTTGTGTGTGAGTGTGTGTGTGTGTGTGTGTGTGTTATGTGTGTTATGTGTGTGTGTGTGTGTGTGTGTGTGTGTGTGTGTGTCTGCATGTCTGTTAGTTAGTATTTTCAACATGTGGACATCTGCTTAAGTCGGTATGCCTAAAGTGGGTATTGATCTGCACTGCTCTACTGAGTAACCACCCACTACTGTGGTGAATTCTGGGTAAAGGAATGTCTCTATGACAAAAAGGTCAGTCTCTGCCGTAGAGGTCTGAGGCATGAGTGTGACGACAGCCAATGAAAACGAATTTGGGGCAGAATGATGGTCTTGTCACAGCATCTGTGTTACTGCAGCAGTAAGAAATCCTCAGTGGATGAGGGTCCACCCGAGTGTGACTGACAGACATGTCAGACAGTCTCAACACAGATTGCTCAGCTGTACTGACATGAAAGGGTTATTACAGGTTAACTGATTGTAAATGCTCGAAAAGAAAGGCTGCTGACAGTACATGAAATAAAGCATTCACTGAATTAGGAAGAACTGGATTCATCCTTAGGAGTGAATATGTGAATCTTTCAATCTGCGCCAATAGATCTCACTGTGGTATCGGGTCAACTTATACAATTAAATGGTCAACAGAGTTTGTTTCCTACTGTGCTAAGGAAAGCTCCAGCAGCATATTCAAATGATACAGTAAATAGTGGTGCTTGTATCCAGACACATTCATGCTTATACATACAGCACAAATACCCCCTATAGCATGCTTTAACTGGCCTCAGTCTTGCTGACTCACGTACGATGGTCTCCACCCTCCAGTGTGTCGCTTCAGCCCTACATCTACCGACTGACTGGATCAAATGTCAGGGGAGAAAGTGAGTGAATATTTAAAAGCAACAGTGTGAAAAAGCTTCTTAGGCAAGTGTTCCAGAACCTTTATATTATTTCAGTACAGTGCCTGTTTGACCTGGCCTGGATTTCAGTTGCACTTTCAGCAGTTTTATGAATTCATGCAAATAATATGCAGATGGTTGATTTCTTCTTCTTTCAATTTCAATAGGCTCTTCCACTTTCTTGAATGGATGTGTTGCCAAATGTGAGAATGAGCAGAAGGTATGTAACATAACCCACGTGATTCTGCACATCCTAACGGAAATCTGCTCATAGGTCAGCACGACTGGGTATTAAAATTGTCTGGGAAAATACATATTCATATTCAGACAGAGAGTGCCAGATAGGGAGAGCATTTAAGAACCCACGTTGTGCAAACTGTTTACTCTGGATTAACTGCTTAAGTTATTGATTGGCTGTGTTTGGTAGATGTGGAGATGCCAGAGGCCATCCTCTTGAGGGCCATTAAGAAGCACACAATTAGCTCTCAAAGCCTCTGGAAGATCTGCAACAAACCAACATTTCACTGACAATGACAGGCAAACAACCATACACATTACTAATCCTGCCGCTGAACTTCAAGCCTTGAACATACAGTAACACACACCTAAATCTGAATATGGCATATTCTCACAATTTAGATAAACAAAGGTTAACAAGCACTTGACTCCCTAGACTCCCAAGACTTCCTAAGCATCACTTAAGAGTAAGACATGCAAATGAGTCGATGTTCCAGGTGCAAACATTTCCATAAAGAAGACTGCATGAAAAATAAAGAATTGCGACGTAATGATATTTTTCATCAGCACTATCCCTTGGAGTTTCTCTTCACTCCTATTTCCACTTTCACTTTTCGTCAGATATAATTAGCCTGCTAATCCTTTTATTTGCATAATGCCTGTGTGTGTTGTCTGCTTAGATGAAAGTGCCATGTGTTGAGAAGTCAATCTCAGTGAGGGTTTCAATTAATGACATGTTCCAGCATGTGTGCCTAGGCATGCTAAGCCTGCGTTAGCCTCATTCAATTATGGCAGCTTATTCAGCTATTAGAATTGGGTGCTATTTTTCATGGTCCGATAATCAGTTGTGGAGACAGCAGACTAATTGATTAACCTCTAACTGCCTCTAACTATAGTGTGACCCTGGCTGTAAACTTTGTTCTGATAACAAAAAAAAGCACAGTTCACTCTTGAGAATGAAAAAGCAATGACCACAGATGTGGAATATAACTCAAATGGGCCGTATCCCAATGACAAACTGAGTCATACCCATAATGAGACGTTTCAACGAGGAAGGTGGTCATACAGGTAAATTCGTCATCTTGATCTCACAGTTGGGTCTTTAATGGGGGCCAGAGATCCATTATCAAACTGATAATGTTTTGTTAACATCAAATGTTTACATGTTAACAAGCATAAGCGCTTTTGCAGGTCTATATAAAAGGTAACAAATCTCTCAGAAATGTTCTGTCCAACAAAGTAGTTACATGTCCAAGGTATCTCTTTTCTCATTGGTGTCTCATCAAGCACCTCAACCATGAGTGAAATACATTCTTCTTGACCTCAGAAAATTCTTCTTGAACTCCCAAGCAAACATCAAGAGCGACTGTTCCAAACAGCTTGACTATTAGTCAGCCCCTCTGACTCATCTTAATTGACTGTATTAGCTCTCCTCGCTGCTTAAACCCAGTGACCCTTCACAGCGCTGCCGCAGCTGTGAGATGGACACAAGGGGTCAGCGCTCTGGCTCGGGGCAATGAGGGTCATCTCCTGGCTTTTACTGCTGATGGCCAGAGTCAGCAAGTCTGATCTATTCGCATTACGCACTAGTTAATCAGAAAATGAGTTTTAAGACTGCAATTGCATTATGGGGGAATGGATGAGATGGTGGTGCTTGGAACAAAAGTGCTCGTCCTCGGTGAGAAAGCTCAGTCAGCATGTGCATGCTAACAGGGAGGGGAAGCGGCTTTGAACAAATAAATGTATCCTGATCATGGTCTACTGGTGAGCACAGACACACAGACACACACACACACACAGACACACAGACACACACACACACACACACACACACACACACACACACACACACACACACACACACAGACAGACAAACTCACAGTACACATCACCTGCGCCACTTCACGGATGGATGCCTTCATCCTTCTATTTCCTCCTTGCTCTATTTGTACAGACCCACTTCACTCTCCTGTCAGGTGGATTGCACAGCTCTTTTCTAAACCACTCTGGAACGGAGTGAAGTGATTTGTTCCATGGTTATGCTAACCAGGTGTCTGTTTCAAAGAAATTACCACTTGACAGGACAATTTTCACCCTCAATCCATTGTCTGCTATTCAGTGGCAATTCCATGTAAGCTGACCCTTGACTGAACTACATCCCTCAAATCTGAGTCCTTTGCACTTCACATTGCCAGTATCCATTACGGGCAAGTGTATAAAGGGCTTAAACATCAGAACAATAATGAGGGCTGCTTCTGATACTCCTCATGACATGAGAACACACCATCCTGGATATTGGACTGCAAAAGATGGACATCACACGTGTTTGCATCATGGCCAGTCTGCGTAATATTGTTGTCATAACTGCACTGAACTGGGTGCAATACAAATCTCTCTCAAGGGCAGCTCTGTGCTCCTATGTCAATCTGCTAATCATTTCTCAGTAACATTTAGAGAGACCTGCCTCAAAGGGAGGGATGCCAACAAGCCTTTAGATGCCAGAGTATGCAAGCACAGTGACAGAGAGAGAGAGAGAGAGAGAGAGAGAGAGAGAGAGAGAAAGAGAGAGGGAAAGCTGTTTGTGGAAAAGAAAAAAGGAGTGCTGATGCACTGGTGCTGCTGTACAGTAGGAGATGTAGGAAGGAGAGCTTTCACCTTCATATGCATAGGGTCAGAGAGAAGGAAGGAGAGGAGGGAAAGTGGGGCAAGGGCTTTATTAAGTGCATGTGTGTGTGTGTCTGTGTGTGTGTGTTTGTGTGTGTGTGTGTGTGTGTGTGTGCATGATTGCATTAGAGTGTATGAGTACATGTGGGATGTGTGTGTGTGTGTGTGTGCGCATGATTGCATTAGAGTGTATGAGTATCTGTGGGTTTTGTGTATGTGTATGTGTGTGTGTGTGCGCGTGTGTTTGTGTGCGTGTGCATATACAGTGTGCTTGTGCATATACAGTGTGTGTGTGTGTGTGCGTGTGTGTGTGTGTGTGTTTAAACAGTATGTGTGTGCGTGGCTACAGGCACGTGTCCTTGTATGAGTGCTTTTAGATGCATGTGTATGTGTACATGAGAGCAGACTGAGCACAGCCCATCCCACCCCCACTGCTGACAGGCATCCTGAGGGGCAGACCTGAGGCACTTCTGGCAGAGAGAGGCAAGCCAAGTATGAGATGCCTACCTCCATCCAAACCCCCAGGGGTGGGTCATAGGGGCTGGGGGGAAAGACTATTTCTGCCAAGCCCCAAAGCAAGAGAGACAAAAAGGCAGGGTTTGTGTGTTAGAGAGAGAGAGCGCAAGAGAGAGAAAAAGAGAGAGAGAAAAGAGAGAGAGAATGAGGGTTGAGGCCAATGGAGGAGAACCACAGTCAATACAGGAGAGTCAGTGTGAGCGGTTAGGAGAGGGCAGAGCGTGATGTGTTCATTACTAACTGCCTCAGAGGATTTGAGAGTACATCTGAGATAGCAGGGCAATGAAAGGGGGGAAAGAGAGAGAGAGAGAGAGAGAGAGAGAGAGTAAGCGGGGAGAGAAAGAGACTAGTCACATGCCTCCCCATGTACGCTCCAGAGCGTCTTGCTCATGCCACACACCACACCATCTCATCGTGCCTCATCACCGCAGTCATCCTGCACCGGACGTGCACCTGTCATACTCTCACCACTGCAATACCAATACACAGCAGCATCACTCAACCTGCCCCTGGCATACTCTCACCACTGCAATACCAATACACAGCAGCATCACTCAACCGACTCAGTGCCTCTCCACTGCAGCTGACTTTTGATGGATAAAGCTAACCAACCCTAACAGGGAAATAAACCTACAATACAGGCATAAGTTGCATTCTGGAGGAGTGTTTCACAATAAATTAATTATAAAACTATTTATTTAGGTGACCTCCATGTTCTAGGTTCGAGTATCTTTCAGTCACACCACCAAGCATGGCATACTGGCACAGCCATGAGGCCATACATGCGGGGTCGAGGCAGCCGAGAGAGGGGCTGGCCCTTGCCTTGGTGGCCCCTGTCACGCGTACAGAACCCCCTCCCCATATGGCAGCCAGCTGACTAGGTTGGGGGTGGGGGGATGAGATGGGGTGCAGAGGGATGGAGCACTCCACTCCACTTCTCTCTCTCTTTCTGCCTTTATCTCTCCATTTTTTACTCTAAAGACACAGAGAGATGAACAGTGTCACGGGATAGCTCCGGGGGAAACAGCGAGCGTGCACACACACACACAAACATACAGGCGGATACAGTACACGCTGACACACACATACACATGCACACTGGCTAAGGGCAAACACACAAATACACACACACACACTTACGTGGTCTCTCCTCATTGGTTTTGGCAGGGATCTCCTCCACACACTCCGCAGGGAACCAGCCCACATGGCCCCGGGCACTGCCTTCCCAGTAGCCCCCTTCCCCGATGCTCAGAACTGGGGCGGGAGGCGGAGAGAGAGAAACCAGGGTAGTTAGGACTGAGGGGGAAACAGGCCACACAATGGAGCAGTTCTAAATTTCACAACTGAGTCTTTCAAAATGACATTTCGACAGGCACTTTAAAAGCAACCTATGAATGGAGCCGTTTGCAAAAGCTGACAAACAATATGAAATTTATGGAGTAGTTACATTTTACCAAAAGCATCTGTTAATTAAAGCTTATTTTATCCAATTCAGGACAATTTTTAAAAAGGGGAGTTTCATCTGAACTGTCTGAATGTGTTCTCCCTCTACCACTATTAGTCACTTGTGCAACAAACAGACAGTGGTGTACGTTAATTATGTTACCTTTCACCCTGTCATTCTTGTAGAGTTGGATCTCGCCTTCAGCTTGTGGCTGGTACGAGCGCACCACTACAAAATGGCGGCCCGGAACGGCACTGTACAGCTTCCGTCGGGAGGCAGGGCCATCCATACTGCTGTAGAGGGAGGAGTACGGGGGTCAGGATAAAAGTCAAACAAAACGATCAAATACATCCGGATAAATACATTCACAACCTTCATCAACATACAGTGAAGGATACACACTTTGCGGGAGGGGGGCACAGTCAAAAAGACGGATAGCATGTCTTGTGATGTTACTCTTAAATTATACAGGGAGGCTACCCTGCTACAACCCTTAACAGGTCAAATCCCCCTGCCTATGCCTATATGTCGATGTTCGTGTCCTGTAATGTTGGTGCTTTATGATAAAAATGAGCAATAGTTTAAGTAGCATGGCTAAGTCCTAATGAAATCGCTGAGCAGCAACTGTCAAAGAGGTGAGAAGGGCGCTCATCACTGGAGAAGGCTCCTCCAGACTTCAAACTGGAACAGGGCAGGTGCTGAATCCCACGCTTTGGAGCACCTTGTCCTTCGCTGGGTCCCCGCAGCATTTCGAGGGGAAACTCGGCTGTGCTCGTCCCACCCCAAGCTGCCCTGATTTAAGTGATGGCTAAGTAGGCCGATGCTGGGGGTGGGAGCGTCAGCCTACATGCTGAACCTCAAGAGTCTGCGGTGTCCTACCCACTCCACAGGACCGGCTGTGGTCCTCTCACAGTTAAACCAGACGGATACACTAGCAGCGCTCACACCTTGAACAGGCGGCACGCTAGATTTACACTCTGGACCAGCACGGGGGGTGGTTCCAGAAAATCCATTCATCAATCAGACAACCTGATACTGAGCGCAGACAGAATAAGATATTCCCATAAAAGACTAAGGCTTGATTGAAGCATTTGCTAATACAAGCAGAACTTGGGGGAACATGGAAACAATGTTGCCAAGGGACTTATTACCTGCACTGTCCATTATTATAAAGAGTTTTAATGGCAGCATTTGTAACATGACTGGGCTACCTCTGAAATGAGGATGATCTTATGACACATACACCAGTGTGGGAAAGGTTGTAAGGAGCTTTGCCACAAATGTATTGTCTTAGAGCACCACCTGCTGGAGATGTAGGGACCAGAATCCACCACAATAAGTAATCAGGTCACACTATACAATGGAACAAAGATCCTTCAAATGTGCAAGACCCCCCAACGATATTTGCCAGTCCCAAAGATGCCGTGACTGTGCAGGGGACAATTAGCATTTTAAAAAAGGTTACATAACCAAGACTGAATGATGTCCACAGAGAAAATCCCACTGCAACTAAGCAGACACCCAATTAGCACAGCTAGACCAGAGTGGCTGGGATGACTGAGGAACTATACAGGACACTGGATGTCAAAGAACACTCTGAGGTCTCTGAGCTTTAGTGTCTTTAGATTTCTCCCCACAGGTCTTTCCCCTCATTATTATGAACAGCAGGCAGTGTCCCGTCTCCACATAGCGACAGGCCTTCTGCTTGATGCTTTAAATGAAAGCACACTGGTTCTTTCGCTTGTGGTCATTTGTAATATTAATGAGTGATTAGGGTGGGGTGGCTTTAAAACTATTGGGAATGCACATAAAAGGTTTTCTAAACAAGTTAACCTGTGTAAGGGTACTTAATCTTCATAACCTTTAAATGGCTAGAAACAATTCAGCCGCAATGGATTAGAGTCAAATAAGGGCATCAAGAAGAAACGTGCAACCCAAGTGCATTTTCCAAGTTATGCGTAGGAAAAAATCATTGTATAATCAAATTAGTGAGGCACTGACAGTACCTCACCAGAGAGTAACAAACAAATAGTGTAACAAATGTATTAGATTGGTAGTTCCATTTTATATCCGTTCTATTCTGTGCTGATGCAAGTCCACATTCTTGTCATGTGTATTCTTACAAGTGCAACTGAGTGCTGGGCTTTGTGGAATATAGAAGACATAAGATTGTGTCTTAGAATCATTTGGCAAATCATCCCCTGCCCTAGTTGCATCTGAGCATTTATTTTCCCATCACATGAAGGTAATACAGTATGTCTGATAAGAAGGATAAACAGGCCTTGATCTGAGGCAAGGTCTTTGTATAGCAAGTCTATTTATAATGCACATGCATCTACATACTTAATCAGAGCAAGATATGCATGGTTAAGCAAAAGAACACGTGAAGTCATTACATCCTGAAGCACATGGGCAGTCCTCCTAGTGAAAACTGCACATACACACCAGTCATACAGCATATACTATGAGACCTGACAACAAGAAGAAAAAGGCTTCCCATAAATGCAAGATAGTATGCCAAGAAGTGATGTCACAGATTCTGGTGATAACTGAGTCATCCTCCAGATCAGTGCTGCTGACATTTAGAGATGATGGGCAGCTGTCCTTACCCCTTGGCCTCTGCCTTTGATGTTCCACACACACACACACACACACACACACACACACACACAGTCACTCAGCGGCCAGCCAAATGGCAAACCTCCAAGCGCCGCAGCAGGGATGGGGGGGTTAGGGGGGTGGGGGGACACGTTAGGAGGAGGAGGGGTGTCCGAGGGGTGATAAACAGAAGGGAAGGAGACAGGTAGAGAGAGACCTCAGAGGGTAACAACATGGACCTCTTTTCATGACCAGGGTAATAGAAGTGTGCGCTGAGATGTGTCCAAACACCTGAGCACACTTGCACTCAGACACACACACACACACACACACACAAACACACACACACACACACACACACACACACACACACACACACAAAAAAAACACACACACACAAAACACACACACACACACACACAGTGCTTATAAGAGGACACGGCTCCAACCGCATCCAATAACAAGTGACAAGTTCACTACGAGAGGCAGACAGAAGACACCACATCGCAGGCATGCATTCTCAGCCCCTGGGATTCAGGTTGGGAGAGCACTCACATTTGCATGGCTAAAATTATCTGGCATATTGTGGGTTATTTCTATTTGGACAGCACATGGAATGTGTGAATCATCTTCATCTCTCTCCTCTCTGGTAGAACTACCATACGTTGCTGAATGGGCACAAAGGCATGGTAGACTCAGTAAAAATGGCACCATATGTGTGATTTTAATCTGTATAGAGGTTGAGAGAGCAAGTGTCTTAATCACCTTGGAGTCTGCATTACATCACCAGTAAGTAAAGCCTCAGTATCGCTGGCTCAATCCACACACACACACACACACAGACACACACACACACACACACACACACGCACACTAATCCTTAAGAATGAGAAATACACAGGAAAACCACAGCAAGAAAAACAAATATTCAAACAGCTGTGTCGCCCTAGAGTACTGTGCACAGTGACATACCAGATAAGCCTTGAAGGGTAAGAATTAGATGAAAAAAAGCAGTTGTCTCTGCATGGACACAAAACATGCACACACAACAGAAACAATGCATGCAATACCAAGGAAATTACATGGGCATGTATGGGGCATGCACTGACTGGTAAAGATTACAGTTTGCAGAGCCATAGTAAATGAAAATGTCTTTATCTTTGTCAAGCAAGGAAAAGTACAGTTCATTCAGAATGAGCTATGTAGGAAATAGGCAGTTAGGTCTATCATATGGGTTCCACTTTTGTCTGAAATATCTGAACTGCACAGAATTGCACACACACACACACACACACACACACACACACACACACACACACACACACACACACACACACACACACACACACACACTACTTAAATACTGATATAAATATTCAATCAGTATATAGTAGTCTGTATACATGTATACAAAAATACAATAGCAACCCTAGCAACTAGTATGGTAACTAGGACGATAGTCTCACTTTGACACTAGATTCAGAGACATTAATATATTCAAACTCCATTCTGAGAGAGATGCTGGCTTGGTTCAGGGCAGCTGAGGCTCTCAGCTCCGTCCAACGCCTTGAATGTGTGTAGCAGGGGAGAGGCGAGAATCTGACAGGCTTTATGGTACCGAGGGGGAGCGTGGAGAGTGGTTAGCCTGACTGGCGTGTGGCGTGTTTCGGAGGGAAGGAAAGAGGGAAAGGGGGATGGGATGGGAAGGGTCTGTTGGCTTGTGGAGATCTGTGATGCAGCTCAAAACCGCTCGCTTCCCAATTCATTCATTTTTTCCTCTGTTCGTCATGGCCCAGTTACTCAATCTATTCTCCTTGGCCCCCCCTTCCATTCCCCAAGGGGAGCTGACAAGATTCTCCAATGCGCAACCCCAACAAACATGCACACATACCCACACACACACACGCAAACACACACACACACACACACACACACACACACACACATAAAATGACATACACACACACACACACACACACACACACACAGACACACACAGACACATATGCACATACAGACACACACACACACACACACATAAACTGACCTCCACACATACATACACACACACACACACACAAACACACACACACACACACACACACATATGCACAGACACACACACACACACACATGGTATGAGTCACACACAGACGTGGCTTCACAGTCAGTCACAGCACTGTGTGGACAGTTAGCGACATTTTCATGTTTCTCTGATAAATGCCATCCGGATTACAGTGGCAGTATGTCCAGGCCAGCTCTTGTGCTGTGGTGAATGTTATAAAACCTGTGTTAAGGTGGGAAGGCTCTCTTTTTGTCAACAATCGTTTTTAACCAACGGCTTCATAGTCGTAGTATCATCAATTATCAATCCTAAAGTCAGCCTACTCGTTAGAGTAGAGGGTCCTAAACACAGCTCCAACCAAGGCACTGCAATTTTCTAGGGAATGGTAAGTTGTCACCGTCTATGAAGCAATCTCTATGCTGAAAGGTCATCCTCTGTATGTTTGTGTGTGTGTGTGTGCATGTGTGTGTGTGTGTAAGTAGATGTGATTCGAGTGAATCACTAGAATCATGAGAAAGTGACGCTGGTCTTTGACTGAGGCTCAAAAACATTCGGTCTTCCAGTTGGTAAACTTGAAGATCACAAGGTTTGAAAGAAACCATGATGCTAACACATCCAGGTTTGTGTTGGTGTTTTGTGTTTTTGGTATCTGGCATCTCACCGCTGCTGCTGTCGGCGCTGCTCCTCTCCCATCCGGCTGAGCGAGGGGGATCGGCTGCGGGGGGCGGCGCGGCTCCCCCGGCCCATGGTCCTCACCGTGCCATTGGGGTTCCTCTGCATCTGCTGGAGCAGCTGTGGTGAGAGGCTGCGCTGCGGATGGGAGTCCGGCCCCACGGCGCTGGTGGTCAGGTTGTTGTCACTGTTGGAGCGCAGTAGAACCCGCGGAGCGGACAGCGAGTTCTGGGGAGCCCGCCGCCGCTTGCTGTATGCAGGCGCCTCGCGAAAAGGCACTGGGAGAGAATGAGAGAAAGAAGGATGGAGCGGAAAGAGGGGGAGAGAGAGAGAGATGGAGATCAGAACTATTAAAGCAATGATGTGGCAGGCAGTGATGGAGAAGACAGGAAAAGAATCACACGGCTGCACATGACCTTTGCCTTTATTCTATCCAGCGTAACATTCACACATGATAAAGATGACCTTTGACCTTATCTATCCAGTGTAACATTCACACATGATAAAGATGGCATGAGTAGAATCCCTTATTCTATCCAGTGTAACATTCACACATGATAAAGATGGCATGAGTAGAATCCCTTATTCTATCCAGTGTAACATTCACTCATGATAAAGATGGCATAAGTAGAATTGTCTCCAATTCTCACCATCGCAGCACTTGTGTTTCATGGAAGGTGGCAGCTATAAATAGCTCATGTCACTGTGTTTCTGTCTGTTCAGGGATGAATTATTTCACTTCTTGGTAAGTCAAAGAAAGGACATGCTACTATAAGACAGGTGGAATGCTGCTAGGAGCTGCCCTTGGAGGGACAGTGATTCTATAGTAGAATAATGTACAGTTCAATGTGCCAAATAAAGGCTGCTGCCTGTCAATTAGAAACACCTTCAATAATGCTATTGTCATTATAAGAAAAAAGAGAACTTGACGGCAATCATGCAAAAGGTCAAGTCAGGCAAAACAGGTCAATACCTTAAGTGAACCTCATGTCAAAAGCACTGTGTCCAACCTTATCTATGATAACCTTATCTATAAATGTTGCTCTCTGTTGTTCCTATCACACATCACATATCACAGGGTGACCAATTATAATCAAGTTGGCCAATGGACTTCAAAACTCCAACCGAGGGTTGCTATTTGGGTTCTGATATCAATAGTCAGTCATTTAGAAAGACCAGTCATCAGAAAGAGACAAATCAAGGTCTATCATTGTACTTCTTAAAGGCAAGAACACACACAGAGACAGATGCCCATCAAACAGGACGTGTTTAACACCAAGGGGGGGTTCCTGAACTTCCTGTGTCATTAAAAGTGACTGGACATTTCTGGGAGATTCTCTTAGGCTTAAGACATTACCGTTATTATCACTCTTTTGATTGCAATCATTATTACACCCAGGCCCGCAGAGTTCTCCGAGCATCACTGTGATTGAGCCCTAATGGACTCACAAACCCTCTGGTTGATTATGCGATCAAGCAGGAAATCATGCCCCCACACTTATTTCCCCATGGAGCCTTCTGAATTAAGTTTGATTGTGAGATCATTCTGTCTGAGGTGCCAGGACAGTATAGATAGATATGTAATTACAGTACTTCAGGAAATATATCAAAGGTGATCAACCAGAGGGTTGCATCAGCACAGGAGTGAAAGAGTGATCACTTTAGAAGGGAAAACCTTTACCACGTCAGAGGCAAATGTATTGCACCATTCCCCCGACAGAAACTATGGGCATGAGGTATTTAATGTGGACTGGTGGAGAAAGCTGACTGTGTCAGCAGCGTCATTCTCACCCCTGGAACTTCAGTATGAGTCATCACCTTTTATTAAATCTCTCAACTTTTGAACCAGAGATATGAGAAGAGGTGCTAATAGCTAATGAGGAACCATGAAAAGGTGCTGCCAGCAATCTTGGCCATTACTGACTGACTGACTGCCAACCGTAAAGGACACCACCTGATTTCATTAACAGGCTCACATAGTGAGCTGAGAGGGAGCACTAATAAGTCAAATCATGTGTTGCTTTAAAAAAATGCACAAAAAGCCTGTGGCCTTCAACGATCAGCTTGGCTATTCCTGCTGTGCACTGCACAACACTAAGTAATGACAAATGATCAAGGTACTTGCATTAGATTAGAGAATAACTAAAATATCTAAGACACCCATTCTTGTCAGTGACCCAATAGTCGTAGTCTAGTCATCAGAGAATAATGCACCTATGTACCAATGTAGTAACCTACAATCTCTCTGATAAGGTTGCTACTCTTAAAGAACAACATGCATTATAAATTGGCATTGCCCCGTGCAACATTGCCCCCTGATAAGTACGTGACCTGATCTGTCAATCATAATGTGGAGGGGCTAATGCATGAATCGGCGTGTGTGAAAGCCTGATACACTGACTTCTTTTACAAAAGTATTTTGCTGATACGCTATGATCCCTAATGCAGATGTATTCTTAATGCACACTCTCAGAGAGCTTACAAGAGATTATTACTCAACTGCTAACTACATCCCACTGTAGAAGACATCTTGGCTCAACAAATCTACACTATAAAAGACACTTCTTAAGACATCGCTTTTCCTTACTTTTTCTTCAATCACCTTTCAACACATTTCGTGTTCATGAAGTCTCCATTAGCTCTACGCAATAGGCACAATCTGTGACATCTGGAGATGTGGACATTTACCAGATGATAAAATTAATGAAAGTAGATTAATTATGACTCAAAAACAACTTTTCGTTCGAGACAAGTAGCGGAAATCAAGAGAACAAATGTAAGCAAACTGTTCAGTAATTATTACAGAAATTACGGAGCTTGTCTGGTCTTACCTTCCTTCTTTAAGGCGTTAAGAAACGATTTCATTTTTAGCTAATTCCTTTTCAGCGAATCTTAAGAATTTCCATGATTCCAGGGTCGTTTCGGAAAAAATACACCGACGGTGTGTAAAAGAGTAGAGTGCAATGCTTCCAAAGTTTCAGTCCTATGCACCGGGTAACGAAAAAGGCGCCCTGTCCAGGACGGTGAGGAAGAGAAGACGCTTGACAGGCTATGCCAGAGAGAGGTGACCGACGCCGTGGAGACAGCTAGCGCAAGCATGATTCCGACTTCAGCACTAAAGTCATTCACGGGATTTTCGCCTCCTCTCTCTCTCTCCCTCCACCCCCCTCACTCTGACGCACACACACACACACACACACACACACACACACACACACACACACACACACACACACACACATTTTATTTATTTATTTTTTATCTACCACTTTTAGATTTAAACTTTTAGTATCTTCGTCATCTCTATTCTCAAATGAAATGCACACGATAATTAAATTATGTAGGTAAAAATATTCGTACAAGCACGTGAGAATCTTTGTTTCTAACAGATAAAAACACGGTACACAGCTGTATAGAAACAAATGCGTAGTGTTGCTAAGCAACTCTAGAGATTATGTATTTCCCATCAGTGCAAGCTCCTATGTTGAGGCATCAATGAAATTCCAAAATTGGTATCTTAGCAAGTATAATTTTTGTAAAAAAAGAAAACTTAATTTGGAAAAACCATGGTTTGCTCAGTGCTTTCAATAACACCCATGTAGGACACAAACCAGTGGCTTTAAACTTTGATTTGAATAAATATTTGTTCAATATATAATCTATCAAATAATATATCAAAGATAGATCCCACACAGCATAGGACGTCTTAGTAAAGTAAGTGCAAATAGTTGCAATGCATTTTTCTCACAGCATGATGACCATCAAGGTTATATGACACATGTTCTCTTAAAAATATGGCATATGGTACTGTAACAAACACCAAACATGAACAGGCGTTCTGTATGGTAATGGTCTTTGGTATCATGGCAGCTGTGCATCAGCCAGGACCTAAATCTGCGCCACAGTGTATTAAAACATATCTGATCCTGCCCTAACTCACTGCACTGACTATGAATGAGCCCTGAGCGCTCCCTCCTTCAGCACCCTCCCCTGTTCATTCTCACTACGGGTACCAGATATGGTACCACTTAGAGAACTTAAACGGGTGGATTCTGTATGATGATCGAAACATTCTTCTGGTGGATACTTTTGAGTTAGATCTATATTATTTTTGTGGACTCTATGTACAACTGATACTACATAAAGTTTACATGTGAGTAGATGTCAGCCAGAGTGATGTCATTAGATTACTTTAATTAGATTAAAGTAGACAAGTAAATACACACAACATTAAAGTGTTATTTAAAGTATGCAATCTATTGGACTGCAGCCAGAGGAAGGATTTTCCCCACATATTTAACTTTTAGAGGAAGACAGCGTATTCTTCCTCAAAACCTAATCCAAATAAAGGAATATCAGAAAACTAAGCAGAGACAAGCAATACATGTGCTAATACTTCACTACATTCAGCAAAAAGCACGATTTTCATGAGAGCTTCTGCAAGAACAGAGTACACTCACTTACTGAAATAAAAAAGAAACAAATTGGTAGAAAGAGTGCAGGGAGAAAGAAGTACTCTAGGGGGTTTATGTGCTGTTCCTCTCATTAACAAGCCTTCCTTGCCCCCTCTGTATATACTTACATAATTAGTATATAGAGGAAAGTATACAGGAACAATAACATTGATGGGATGGCACAAATACATAATGAGGACCAATAACTAGCATGTGTGACATAATGTATTTACAAACATAACGGCTTCAGATTTCTTAGTGCAGTCATGAAACTATGATACTATTTGATTGATCCTCTATGTGCATTTGGCAAGTCTTTGCTCTGTATTGAGCTTAGTGTTCAGGGTCATTGCTCTGCATTATGCTGAGTGTTCAGGGTCTTTGCTGTGTGTGTGTGTGTGTGTGTGTGTGTGTGTGTTTGTGTGTGTTCAGGGTCTTTGCTCTGTACTGTGCTTAGTGCTCAGGTTCTTTGCTGTGAGTGTTGGGGACTCTGGTATGGATTAACACTTGTGGCAAATAATGGCTAAAATAGACAATGCTGCCAATCATTTTAAAGAGGCTTAAAGAGAGAGGAGGAGAAAACAGGGCAATGCTTCTGGTGTGCTGGTCTGGTTCCTGCGTGTGTGTGTGTGTGTGTGTGTGTGTGTGTGTGTGTGTGTGTGTGTGTGTGTGTGTGTATCTGTGTGCGGTAAACCCATTACACCCTTTCCACCTCTACTTTGAAAGGTCTTGCTTTGCTACACACTATCAGCTGAGGTACTGAAGAACATCAGACAAATGAATTCCACGCCCACCAAGTGAAAAGACACACATTGCACTCTTGCATGTATTATATACTATTTCAGTGTAGCTATGTAAATATTCACACAATTCTAGTGGGCACGCTGCAGTTACATAGAGCCTCTGATATACTGTATACACAATGAGCCAATCAGATTATTTAGGAGTGACTCCCCCCCAACCATCACAGATCCTATCAGTGTGACACATGGGAGCCATGGCAACCCCAGTGTCGCCGAGAGAGATCGTGGCACAGTTACTGGTTGGCTGATTGGTGAAGGAGTGTCTCATAGTGACCAAAGTGGCCGTGTACGCACCAGGAATTGATCACAACGAACTGCCGATCCCCCCCCCCCACCCCCCCCCCCCCCCACAACTGCCTTATTATGAAATCCACTGGCACTGGACATGCTTCATACATTTCAAATGATGGGCAATGAAATTCATTGAATGACATGATGCCAAGTTGGGTTTGGCTACACCATCTGTGAAGTATGGGATTCTCACTACACTATAGATTCCTCAACACACTTATTATCTATATAGGTCACCCCCTGCCTGAGTGTTGGATGCCATGTGGAGAGCATGTGAGCAGAGTTGGTCTATAGGCTGAGTGTGAGTTTCCTCCAGATAAAACCCAAACGGTTCCCATTCAAATTAATAATTCATGTGCTTCATAATTCATATTGTACTATAATTCATGTGGAACAGCTTATAAGCCGTGTGCTCACTTTCACCATCCAAGTGTGGCACAAAAGGGCTGAGGAAACACTGGGAAGTTGTTGGTACTACCATAACTCATCAGTTGTGTCTGAGGTAATACAATAATAATAATAATAATAATAATAATATTTTATGAAATGGTGCCTTTTGTGGCACAGGTCACCTTACATGACATTAGATCAGTAATAAATATAGAGTAAGCAACAGAGCGAGCCAGTGAAACACCAGCACAAATAAGACTGAAACAAGCAATGCACAACACAGCATAGTTCAGCAATGAGTAAAAATCAATGTGGTAGTATAAGATAAGATGGAGTTGATAGTTAAAGTTAGAAAGCTAGTTTGAAAAGATGGGTTTTAAGAGCAGCTTAGAATTCTGTGATGTACAGTAGTCCGGTTATAACCATACTGTAATACTTATTCTGTGTTCGGGGCCAGTATGAGTGCATGCCACGCTAGGATTGATAATACCTGAATATTCCCAAAAAATAATTGGCATTAGCAAGAAAAACATTTCCAATTCCAGTATTTCAAAATAAAAAAATCAAGTTGTATTCAAATCTAACATAAATATTCCCAGTCCTTCATTCATATCCGGAATTCGTAAAGGGAGTGTAACGATGGGAAATGAAAGAGGAGCGCATGTGTAAGTCGATGTGGCGCTTTGAAAAAAAAAAAAAAAAAAAGATTCTCAAAGATTCTCCATCCAAACCTCACACCCCACCATAATACTCTTACAACTCATTTTAATTACTCTCAGACAGAGCATGTTCTGTCCAGAGATTTAGCCCGCATGGTCACACGCACGTACACATACACAAACATGACATGCACACAAAAGAACACACACAACCCAAAGAACATCACAGCCAACAGTACGCCAGTGTATGGGTTAAGTCGGCTCGAAGAAAGTGGGAAGGACCCACCTTTTTCTCTGCAGCAGGCAGAACCCATGGCTGATATTCCTGTGGGGCAAAACCCCCATCACAGACAGGTTGGGCGCAGGTAAGGCGCAGAGCACGGGCACAGCGAGCGAACGAACGAACGGGAGCGCAGGGTAATCCCCGGCATACAGGCGAGCGGGGCAGCGGGCTCTCACAGCCCGGCCTCCGGGTGAGGCTGTGGTGCCTGTGCGGCCGCACTAGCGTCCATGGTAGGGGCTGTCAGGAGGCAGATGAAGGCTAATCCGGCAGCGCGTTTTTCATTTAGCCGTGGGACAGCTGTGGAGCGAGGGCGCTTTGGGAAACAATCACGGATTACCAGATCCGCTCCGTTTTATTTATTTATTTATTTATTTCATTTGTCTGTAGGCCACTAATCCGGCCTGCTGAACCTTTGCCTCCATTGCAAAATAGTTTAATTAAAAAAGAAAAGCAAGAAGAGTCAGTTTGGGGACATCATAAATTAAAATGGCCTCAAGATTGGCAACATCTTTCTTTCCATGAGTTGAAGGAACACATGATTTTAGGGTGGGGATAAGGATGCTTCTTGTCATCACAATCTTGATTTCCCCTCTCTTCCCCCTACTCTTTTCCCCTATATCTCTAGTTCCTTCTGTCAGCGAATATCAAAGGCATCCCTTATTTCCACTGAACAAGCGCACTAATCTTGCTGGAAAGGGGCAGGACAGAGAGTGGGATAAAGGTGAAATTCAAATCCACTCAGATCTCATATTGTCTGTGTATAGACGCATTAACAGTAACACACACACGCATGTATAGGCAACAGGACACAGCACACAACACAGGAGACAAAAAAATCCTTTTGCACCCATTAGGGAAAAACTGCTCCTGTGTGCTTGTGAAGATGTATCCTTGGATTGATCGCATTTCTAGGAAATCCTGAGTGGAACAGTATGATCGAAGCAGTTTTCTTCTCCCCCTGGAGCACCCCTCCATTGACTAATCTCCAAGTTGGGATTAGTCCACTCATTTACTACGATTCAGTCAGCCTGGTCCGCAAACACGACCCCCCACCCCCACATTCCAGGACATCACAGCTGTCTAAGCACCAACTTGTGATAAGGAGGTTTCATTTTGCCACTCACCAATATCTGTCACTGTGTGGTTCTTAATGAGTTCAGCCAACTCAAAGTTCCCTGCAATTATGGCCACCTGCAAAAAAAAAATGAGGAAAAAAAGGATCTGAGAGTGTGCTTGGCAGAGATACAAACAGTAAGAGAGAACTGATTTCAGTTGCAGTTTACACAGGGAGAGTGTGCCACTGTGGACCACGTGAGTGGATGTGAGTGTAGTGATCTTTAATAATCAGTGTATGACTTGCAGTTGTGTGCATGGATTTGGATTTAACCATCTGCAGCCTACAGTATAATCACAACTCATCTGGGACCTACTGAACTATGCAGCTGATCCTTGACCTCTCCCTCTCTTGCTTTCCCTCTCTTATTTTTATCTCTCTCCCTCTCTCTGTCCCTCCCTCTATCTCTCTCTATCGCTCTGTAGCTCCACTCTAACCATTTCTTCTCCTCCTTACCCTCAACCTAATATGCTTACATCTCGGTAAAGGCATTGTTGCTGTATCACAATAGAAAAGAAGAGGAAACACAGTATGGTTCAGTAAATTCGATTCACAATGGATACAAACCAAACGTAAAAGTCCTGCTCAATCTTTCAGGAGCACTGCCATGCTTAAACCAAATGTTCCACTGGGAGGAGACAGAGATGCTGATATGCCATCCCGGCAGCCAATATCATTTCTGAGAGGCAAACATAGCTGTGGTATTGCTACAGCACAACTGTATTTCTGAGCACAGTGCTAATAGAGGTATTACAATCAGGGCCACACAAACATAAAAGCAACTCTCCAGCGTGAGATTCAGATACTGGGTCTGGAAGAAGCCGTATCTCCTGGAAAAATATAATTGGAAGCATGATGGCAGACTGAGAGCTCTGCCCACTCCTTAAGATATAGGTCAAGTACAGGTATTGCCTCTTAACAGGATGGAGCTTTCTCTCCATCTTTTTATAACCACACCTACATATATATATATATATATATATATATATATGTATACTGTATATATACTGTATATACATTATATAATGCAACCCCTTGTATTCTCCTGGCAAACTGTACCCACATGAATAAATGAGCACATGTGTACTCACGTGCACACACACACATGCATATATGCGAAATGTAAGCCTTCATAAATAACATATGGTGGTGGCCTAGCCACAGACAGTTGTGCATGGGTATCAAATGAACAAACAAAACCAACTGAACATCACAAGGCGGGAGTCAGTTGACAATATCTTTGGAATATACAAACACATCTTACTATTATATGTGGGGCCTCTCTTATGGTCAATACTGATCCTCAGTGAATTGAGGGGAAAAAAGTAACAAAATTGTTAATAATTTTAGCAATGTTCTGTCAGCAGATTTCCCTCTCGGCATATATTTCTGCACCAAAATGCTGCTATTCCACTTATAATAGCGAGGACAGTCCAATAGAATGGATACCCCATACACCATGCACAATCCCAGGAGTGTGTCCCATGCACTGCATAACCCTGAGGGTGCCAAAGAACCACACAGAGCCAGGAACATACACTGACCGTGGACAGGTACCCAAACATAGGCAGAGCTAAACTAAGGTATCAGACAGCACAGAAATAATAATAGGTACTCACGCTAACATTATAAGATAGGCAGCATAAAAAACTAAATAGCACATCTCCCCACCACTTTTTGCAATCCCCAATTTCGTCCCAACCCAACGTCTACTAGTTCATAATGGCTAGCATAGCAGACATTATACTTCATGAAATAACAGTGTTTTTAACTCAGTGTTAACTCAAACTTAACTCAGGATTATGTGGATAACTTTTAGTGGAATATATAAGAGTAAGATGCTTTAATATCTTTGTGTTTGGTCCGTCACTATGCTATGCTTGTTGAACATATGCACCAGTTAAATTATTGTGTTGCAAGGTGCATAGATGTCTTTGGCTCACATCGTGATATTAGAGTCTCCACTGTAAAGTGCGCAAGACTTTTGTTTTTTGGCCATCATCCTTGGACATAAAATAGAAAAAAAACTCAAATAGAATGAAAACATAGTGGAAGTAGCCCCTACTATGTGTTTGACTTCTCCGGAACACTGAATAGAGAACCAAAGAGTATGAATAGAATCGTTATTAGAATCCACAATGGAGCCAATGGAGATGTTTTCAGAGAAAGGCCCAAAGCTTAGCCAGTGAACAGACCCTAAAAATAAGCCTGCCAATAGAGCAATAAACCCTGAGACACTGAAGGTGAGGATTCAAATAGTGATGCTACAAGCACCGGGTGACTCGCTAGCGTGACTTTCAGGTAATGAGGTTTTTTTCATTGCTCTATCTGCTTGCCACTAATTGACAGAGATATATTCAACTTCTCTTTAGCGTATTTTAACATTAAAGATTTAAAGCACTTAAAAATCCCAGTAACCTATAAAATATTTTTGCATATGTATTTGGGCTACGCTAATTGTAATAGCAAAATCAGAAGCAGGAACGTTATGGAAGAACGCAATAGGCCAGTGAAAGGTCTATATAAATGAACGTTATAGAAAAACGCAATAGGCCAGTGACAGGTCTATATAAATGAACGTTATGGAAGAACGCAATAGGCCAGTGAAGGGTCTATATAAATGAGCGTTATAGAAGAACGCAATAGGCCAGTGAAAGGTCTTTGTAAAATCCCATCTATGTCCCCAGCTCTTTTCAAGCCAAAATGATGATCCTGCTGAGAGCTAGTCACTGCGTGTGTGATTACAGGGCCATCACTGGCACTCTAAAGGAGAGGCGTACCAAATGAAGCAGAATAAAGTTTAAACTGCCTATCTCTGTAGTGCAGGGCCAAGAAATGACAACTTAACCCCTTGTTGCCTACACCACTGAAGCCAGCACAGCTGCTGGGCTGAGCTGGGGTTGTCATGGAGATCCAGTTTGGATAATGGTGGGAGGGAAGGCGGGCTAAGCCGGCAGCTACATTCATCTTGGAGAAGATATAGATTCTTAATTAAGACTGAGGAGAATTCTTAAAGGGGCAGTAAAGAATTGTGATGAGCAGGAAACAAGTGCTACAACAGGGGATTCCTTCAAAGTCAGTACAAAACTCCCTCAGTACTATCTGCTTCACACTGTGAGATTACTGTCTTATATCATATGCAACTCTTTGTAGTGATGTCAAATTTGAGTCATTGTGGCATCTTTATAGCAGCGAACTTATGAAGGGTTAAGTCGAACAAACAGAGACAGCTATTTTGAGCATGAGTGCATATTTCAGTGGTTCTCACCATACACTCATTCCAAACGACTTATTTAATCACCAGAAAGAGAGAGCATTTGCATCATTCCTGGGGTGTTAATTAAACAGGAGAGAACAGTGGAAAGAGAAAGCAGAAAGGGAGTGGGGAAAACTGTGAACTGTGAGAGGAACTGTGAGAGGAACAGTTGCGAGAGGTGTGAGGGTCTGAATCATGACCAGCTGATCTTCACAGAGCATCTCTGACATCCATGCACGTGCTTTACAGGCATGAAGTGGATTATGTATGGGGCCATTTTGAGTTACTCAGCTGGGCTCGAATTGATGAGC
>NC_137927.1:20406096-20413596 GCF_963457725.1 Sprattus sprattus
CTATTTTTCTCTTGCTGTGACACTTTTCTAACAGAGGTATCTCCTTAAGATATCAAGTAGGTCTACACAACCCAAACAAATAACACACACACACACACACAACAGAGACTACAGAGCACCAGGGAGGTAGGGAGGAAGAGAGCCACAAGAGCATAGTTAATCTGACAAGCTCATTAAAACACCGCCACCCACTGACTACACACCCACATAGACTGTAGAGTGTGCAAATACATAGACAATCTAAAGGACGTATTTTAATATCCCACTGACAACAGCATGGGGATATTTTGCAGCTGCAATGGAAAGTGCAGACATATATGGAAAGAGGAGGATGCTATATAGAAACAGAACGAGAGAGAGGAAAATAGGAGCAGAGAGAGAGAGAAAGGGAGAGATGCAGTTTGTGGTGGGGAATAGAAGGGAAGGTAGTATTTCAAGATGATGTTTTCAATTGATCTTAAAAAGTGTGGGCAAATGTAGGCAGCATTATTAAAACAGCAGTTCTGTTTGTCATTTCAGACTCTGCATCTTTGACAAGGATCAGAATCATAAGCCAAGCTCTATGAACTACTAGCAAAGGAGACATTCAGAAAACAAACAGCCAGCTTAATAAATACCTCCCCACAAGAGTGAACTGAAATCATTATAGAACAGTGCTGATGTAGAAGTGAAATAAACACAGCTGTAAGCATTGAGCGATTTTAAGCAGAGTCAAGTTTCAAAACACCAATACGCATGATATACATGGGCACACACACATGTACATACATACACGAACACTCTTTGCCCTCCCCCCACCACACACACGCTTGCACATGCGCACACACACACATACACACACACACATACACACACACACACAAGCGAAGTGACAGTCAGTCACATGCACCGTTCACACTCACCTGGTTGTAGAGAGCACAGATGTGCAGGGCCGTGTTTCCTGAAGCATTCTGTGCACTCATGTCCGCTCCATAAAACAACAGATGCTCCAGGTGTTGAACATGTCCGTGTCGACAAGCCTTCACATTCAGACATCACACACACCACGCAAACACACACACACACACACACACACACACACACACACACACACACACACACAAGGCACGAGTAAAACAATAAAAGGGCATGGGGTTACTGTATGCCATCAGAATGCGTCATAGCATTTACAGTGCACCACATTTACACATGCACATTTCCTCACTTTCATCATCAACATCAATCTCACGGGGAACTGAAGACGTAACTCCCTTTTTATCTACAACAAGAAATCAAATCTGTCACACACACACACACACACACACACACACACACACACACACACACACACACACATATGTATACATATATAATTTTATATACACCATAATTCTACAGACTCATTCTTGATCTAATAAATAAATCTGAGCATGAAGACACCCAATAAAATTGAGTGACATTCACAGGCATCTTGTACAAATGCAATTAGTTCAATCAGTCTCAGTGCAGGTGAATGCTGTTTACATACCAAGTCCCAAGCTTAGCATGAAGATTATATTTCAAGAGTAATTACGTTATATATTTTTCATTACCATAGCTGATTAAACATGAGACATGAACTGAGAATTTGCTGTATGGATGGTTTAATATAGTACATGTACCAGACTGTCTTCCCTGCACAGACTGTTATATCCTGATGTGACCACAAGAGGACAGTAGGCATTACAAGAGTACGACTGAACATGTTTTACTGCAAATGTCAAACTGTCACAATCAACTTACTCCTCAGTTGATGAATGTCTTTCATAGATAAATGCAACAAACAAATGCAGTCAGTTTAAACAAAAAGAAAAAAGCTGAATCTGGCAGCTGCAGGTAGCCAAAGATTCTGGATTTTGACACAATGAGTGACATGTCAGTGTGTGATGAGTTGCCCTAAGGTTAGGGAGGAAACACACTGCTCATTTTGAGCCAATTTTAGCACACATCCTGATTTCAAATAACTCAACGATTACATATGCATGCAAAGGGACGTGCCTTTCCCTGCACCCCACCGTGCTCATGTTCTTTACAGCGCTCTAGTGTTTGTTGATTGTTGTTGGTGTGTGGGTGTGTGTGTGTGTGTGTGTGTGTGTGTGTGTGTGTGGGTGTGGGTGTGTGTGTGTGTGTGATTGTGTGAGCGTGCGTGCGTGCGTGCGTGCGTGCGTGCGTGCGTGTGTGTGTGTGTGTGTGCGTGTTTTTGTGTGTGTGTATGTGTGTGTGTGTGTGTGTGTGTGTGTGAATGAAAAGGGAGAGGAGGGAGAAAGGGAGAACACTTGGTTGTTGAGTGTTGGTCTAGCCTGTAGGAAGGACGACAGGGCATGTCTGTGGATCTGATTGAGCTGGCGAGTGCGATGCCCGCTGTGATAAGTGTGCAGCAGAGGGAGGGAGGGGGCCGCTTGTGTGTGTGTGACTGACAGTGTGTGATAGCCATCACGGAAGAGCCACAGCTGGGTGGGATTGCGTCTGTTCTCCTACAGGAAAGGGTCGTCTGCAGCACACCAGCTAGGAGATAAGGGTGTTCTAACAAAAACACATGCACAGACATCTACGTAGGTACACACATATCCACACACAAACACAGACACACAAACACACACACACACGCACACACACACACACACACACACACACACACACACACACACACAAAAACTCATATATATATACACAACAGCCACAAAAACAAGCCAAATCACACATACACATGTAACACACAGACACACAAACTTCCTTCACTCCAGGCGTTTGCCTTGGCAAGGCTTCAAACGCACAGCAGCTAAAAAGAGTTTGAGGAGAGAGACAATATGTGGACACCCTGCAGCATGGGTGAAGCTCACAACTGGTGGAGCTAAAGCTCACTGTACTGGAGTCACACTAACACAAACACTGAAACAAATACTTGTCACAACCACGGCATCCACACACCCCCCTACCGTCTCCCCCCCCCTCACTCTCTTTCTTTTTCGCTCTCTCCTTCCCACCTTCATCGCAATGACCTCTTGCAGCACAATTTACAGGCTCAGCTGAAGCCAATGATCAGCCTTAATCTGTTTAGGCAGAGGCAGCCGAGGACCAGGCTAAATGAGTAAACCCCTTGATAAGATATTTAACAGTAATGAAGCCATTAACACAGGGCTTTAGACACAAGCCCAGCTGGGTGCCCAGGCAGTGGGATGGCTGTTTTAGCCCTTGTGCTGTCCTTGTTACACTAACGACCCCCTGAAAACAGCAAGGGAGAGATTACAGAAGAGCAAGGATGCGTTTGCCCTGGCAAGGATGTGAGATGTGTGATGTGTGATGTGTGATGTGTGATGTGTGATGTGTGATGTGGGTTGACAAAGGTCCAAGGAGATCCATGAAATGTCTAAGGTAACAGGTCACAGGGTGATCGCTCCACATGCCAAGTGTGAACAAGTTGTACTTCAGGGAGAGGTGATGAAAGCTATCCTTTGGCCTGTCTGACAAGCAGGGGGAGATGGGAAAAACCTACATTTGGAAAGTGGGTGCTGTTGTGCACAAAGTAGCTGGCCTAAAATGTAACCCTCTCACCGTCGGTGTTCTCTTTGGCGTGCATCCTTTTTTTAGGAGGAAAGAGAGAGGAAGAGAGGGAGGGAGGGAGGGATAGAGTGAAGGGGTCACCTGGTGGACTTCGTGCCATCCGTTCTCGTCCTGGCAGCAGACGGCAGCGTGCTCATGGAGCAACAGCTCGCAGCAGTAGGGGTCTCCCCCGACCATGGCAGTGTGATAGAGTGCCGTCAGCCCGCGGCTGTCCTTGTAGTCTGGAGAAGCACCCAGCTCCAGGAGAGTCTTTCAGAAGAAATGTAGTGTGTCAACCCACAGGCAATACATCACCTCAGTGCAAAGCCCAGTGCAGTCATTCAGTTCAAATGTAGATATTCAGACTCAGAAAGAAAGACATTATAGTCCTATAGTAGAGTATAGGGTCTATAACATTGCCAAGAAAAATTGTGATATTTATACATGTGAGATATGCTGGGCATCCCACTGAATGTAACACTTGTAATACAAATTATTCTCAGTCCCTAAATTGGCCAACAGCTGGATGTGTTGCACAAGCAACCTAACAAAGGATTCATGTTTATGTTTCATTTACAAAATATGCTTGGTGCATTGCTTGAGATCTGATGTACAAAGCGTTATGGTAGCATGCCTGGGAAAATATTACAATGCAGCTCTGTCTCCCTTTTCCAACACCTACTCAACACTACAGCAAACATTTATTTAAAAAGCACCGTAAATCTTATAACTGGCCTTTTTCTGCATGTACTTGCAATTCAAACACTACATGAACTACATCTTTACATCCCTTTTTACTCCGGCAATTCAACACATGTGCTGAGTAAGTTCAGCATTGCTTTGCCCTGCCTTATAGCATGGAATAGGTAGTTTGTGAATGACTGACAGTGTAGAGACCAGCAGCTCTGAGCTTGCAGTGCTTTGATGGCCAGGCTTACCGTGAGGGTGACCTGGTTCTTGGAACGGGCAGCTTTGTGAAGAGCAGTCATGCCGTCTTTGGCCCGGAAATCCAGATGAGCTCCACCGTTCTTCAGCACTTTGATTGTGTCCACCATGTTGTCCAGGTGAGCAGCAAAGGTCAGGGGTGTTTCTGTAAACACAAAAACATCCACCCTTAAACAGACTGGAGGATCCTGGAGGATTACTCATTTCTGCTAGTCATTTTTCTTTTTTAAATCATTAAGTGAAATAACAGGCTTTAATAGAGGTCAACGCAATTCACCCAAAATGAAAAGCAGTCAACAATGTGACATTTATATAATAGACATTTGACATTTTTTCCTGCAACAAAAATATAATAGTTGACAAGTGTAATTAAACATGCACAGCAAATGACCCAGACAATTGTGTGGAATTGCTTTGCTAAAAAGCTAAGGTTACAGTTGTTGTACAGGGAAATCAAGGTGTCTGCTTCTAGAGAGGAGTTTAAAAATCCCTAATGGAATTGTGCTAATTTGTAGATTTGATTTATTGGTGAGCTATTTCTGCAAGGTCAGAGTGGTCAAACGAACCAGACAGAGAAAGTTAAGTACATACAAGTCATCTGGCAGCTCTGGAGGAGTGTTGGCTGAACTTGGCATCTAGTGTTGAGAGATTTGGAGGCTTTTTAAGTGATACAAGATAGAGGACCTCCTTTATTACCGCTTAAATGAAACCATCAACACCGACTCACTACAGACAGCAGGTCTATGATAGCACAACTTTCATATTACCCTTCGATTCCACTCTCGTTTGCTCATTTATATTAAATGAATATGTGTGCCCAAATATATCACGCCACTCAGCTGCCGAATTGGACAATTTCTCAGCTGTCAAATTTGCCTGCCCTTAAAAAGAGATCCATAAGTCATTGCTGGATCAATGTTCCTGTTCACCACTCAATCAGGTCTTAAGCACTCTCGTCAAATCCACAAGTCAATTGCCTTAATGATGGGGGAATAGGCAAATGCTAAGTGCCGACTCTGACACAATCTCCCTACATCAAATGGCAATATCCAGGTTTTCTAAGTGCTCAGAGCAATCGCCAGCTATAGGGGTCTGACTTCATATTCTTACAGATGATTGTCAGATAATGTGTACATGTATATGTGACCTTATGAGTGATGTCACCAGAAATTAGATCACGCGAGGTATACGTTAGTCTAGAGTTAATGCTAAGAGTGATAAGTTGGATTTACCTGCCTGTGTTACCTCCACGTTTATTCAATAGAACTTTGTACTTATACTCATTGAGTGGACATCAGTTCTTTACAATGATTGTCTCTCAAAAATGGCTGCCATGTTCACATGCGCCGCTGAAATCAATACTAACAGAGAGGATTCAAATACAGTTTTAGAAGACTGTGGAGATTCAGCTCAAATATTAATCTCTGTCATTATCCGCCACTCTCAAGAGGCAATCTTGGCAGTGCTGCAAAAAAGAGTCCACCATGATACTCCTCTAATCCCCACATTATACTTCACCCTCAATGAATAAAGCATCTTCAACCGGTCATAAATACAGTCATGCAGCCTCAAACACCTCTTACACGCTGCCAGCAATCACTCATGTTGCCCAAGGTGATGGGCACAGAAAAGAAAGGGGTCTCTCTCTCTCTCTCTCTCTCTCTCTCTCTCTCTCTCTCTATCTCTCTCTCTCCCTCTCTCGCTTTCCCTCTCTCTCCCTCTCATAAACTACATCACAGTTTGGGTGAAGTTGCCATCGACCCACATGTTCATTTAAAAATCAATCCCATCGACTGGCATAAAGGCCAGTCTGCTTTGAAGGGATGACAGCCGCTAGACCGATGAATGATGAGGCTGCAAGGATGTATCTGTGGCATCCCCACACCAAAAAACTGCCAAGCAAAAGAAACGCAACGCCATGGACAGCTATGACAAAGCTGTTTTCTGCAGTCAGGTGGCAATGTTCCACTAGGAATGTATAAGCCTGAGCCAAACCATATTTGCAATTATCCAGAAAGAGAAAAAAAGCTTAATTGGCACTATGCTCACTGAACGGTGCACACTTCATCAAGAAATACCACCACAATTAGAGAGGTGGGGGTGGGTTAGGGACCGGGCAGGAAGCTGGGCTGACGTCAGTGGTCTTTTTTTCTTTCACGGTTTCAAGCTATTAACCTGATCTACCAAGACAAACCTTCCCACACAGTAATGGATGATTCCAGGCCTCTTCAGATGTACCTATATTAATACCTTGTTTCATCTGGCAACAAGGATCACCCGTGCCTTTCACTGAAGGTTGTGTTATTATGGCAGTGTCAGTGTGCTATTTTGATGTATATCCAGTAAAAAGGCATACACTATCTTGATACGGCGCTACTGCAGAGCTGGAACACAATTTGTGAGGCAAGGCTATTGTTTGAAGTACTGCAGTGTACTGTGACAAGGGCCAGAATGGGGCTGAGCTGGAGGGATTTAGCATTGTGTGTGAGAACAATAGGGAGTGATTCAGGAAGTTTCAATAAGGCATGGTACTGTAGAGCTGAGTCCTGAGTTGTTAAGACATTTCCATGAGAGCAATATGAGTGATGTGTGTGCGTGTGTGTGTGTGTGTGTGTGTGTGTGCGTATGTGTGTGTGTGTGTGTGTGTGTGTGTGTGTGTACACGTTAATACATACCCCCAGTCTCAGGGTCATGGTAGTTGGGGTCAAGGCCTCTCTCCAACATCCTTAAGACTTTGTCCACCTGATGGTGTTGGATGAAGTCCATAAACTTCCTCAAGTTGGCCTGAAGACAGAGGAAAGAGCTATGAGAGTGTGTAGGTTGTTTGTGAGAGATGGACAGAGAGAGAAAGAGAGAGAGAGAGAGAGAGAGAGGAGAAGAGGAGAATTTGATGATTGAATATTTTTGCTCTGGCAATCTGAGTGTGGATTGTGTTACAGGACGAACATTCCCTCAGCTTTCCAGGCCAGTTATAAATAGATAAGAGAGCAGATCCCT
>NC_137927.1:20416096-20523596 GCF_963457725.1 Sprattus sprattus
GTGTGTGTATTGCTCTGTGAAATCCAGAACATTTGGTACATTTCCGCTGGTGGCGCATATGTGGTTTGGGTCCACTGTACCTCCAGGGATGGGACCCCTTTGCTGATTGGCTGGGGATACTCCCGGAGGAGGCGTTCCTCATCCAGGAACTTGCCATCACGTCCATTGCTCGCCGGCTGGAAGAGGCCGTAGTTCAGGACGTCCTTTAAGCTCTGACTCAATGTGCACAGGATCCGTTGCTTGGCAACCCACACAGTGGCATCAGGGTTGAACCTCATACATTTCTGTTGAGAGGGGAGGAGAAACAGGTGGGGGAGGGGGAGGAGGTGGGGGGTTACACTCGCCTGATTTGGCAACGGGAATCGATGGCAGTATGACAGCCAGCACACCTTTAGCTATTCTCCCCACTGTAAACCGATTTGGGCACGGGAGCAACACAAGCATCACTTGCTCAAGAGGAGATAAACAAGCATGCAATTATAATCTGTTATTTAGTCATCCATTGTTTTTATATTCTTCTATTGCCCTAATGCCTCTCCTGCAGCGTGGCAGATTACTGACACAAGCATCCAAATGCACCGTGCACTAACACCACATAATAGAGGATTAGGCCCAAGGACTGTGGCTTTCCATTCTGCACAGCTGATGATAGTGGATTTCTGTACCCTGGTTATGTGTGAATGTGTGGGCAATGTGTGAAAGAAAAAAAAACTTAAAAATCACAGCCACTGAATGCTGTAAACCTTAATCCCATGGCTGGCTGTGCGAGAGAGGGAAAGCAGAAGGACGGAGAGGCCGAGCAGATGTCTGGCATTTCAGTGGAGAGTTCGGAAATATGTTCTTTTTTATGTGCTCACTGTTATTATCCCCTCGCCCGTGTCATCACTGCCGCTCAGCAGGAGGGACACTAGGCAGCCCACCTCAGCCTTCTGTGGTCAAAACCTTTAAGGGGGGATATTTCATACATTAACCTTCTGTGGTCAAAACCTTTAAGGTGGAATATTTCATACCATTTCTGCACTGGCTTTGATAACTAAAAAAATTAAATTGGCTATAGTCAGACATCACGTCTGTGTGCAAGCAACAAATTAGAGACTTTTATTTATGTTGCCATTTTGAAATGTGTAATGATGGGAATAAACCCAATAAAACCGACCTTGTCTCTTGCTAGTGCTGTGTGCAGAATCCTACACTCATGTACTGTTTACAGGCAAAGCATGTTTGTTTTCCTGTCTGCCCCTCCTCTTCATCTGGGACTAGCCGTCAGGTGTAGAGGACCCCCATGCCCTGTAGAACTCCACTCCAAACATCAGCTCTTCTGAACATGTAATTAGACAGTGGTGCTACTCCCATTGACTTCACTTCATTCACTTTGGAATGCCTTCCAGGCCAGTAATAAACAAGATAAATCCTTCAGGAATGAATCTCAAGAGACAGACTAGAATAAGAGAGGGAGAAGGATGCATGGGAATATGCATCACCATACATGGAGAACAATAATAGCAGAGATGACTGTGCATTTGCATATCTAATCCTCTAATATATAGATGCACATTCTAGATGCATCAAATAACCTGCATTTCTTTGTTGTTCTAATCCTGTCTGATTAAATAATAATAAAATAACACTTGTTATTTGGTAACATTATGAAAATTGTATAAATAAAAGAGAACAAAACACTATGGTGTAAATACTGTCATCAATCTCGCTGACTGAACTCATCCAGGAATTGGGTCGTTGGATGTTTGCATCCAAGCGGTCAACATAAAGTCCCCTTGCTTCACATAGTCATGCACTGTATGCAGAGGAGAGCACACACCAAATAATTGACCAATATTTCTTTTTGTGTGGGCGTGTGAGTGTTTTAAACTTATGGCCCATGAACACAGCTAATACAAAACAATGATGTATACAGGAAATTATTCTCGCAGGTGCTGAGGATTATAGAAGACTTAGACCACATGCAAACAGAATCGACAGTCTTAAATTATTTTATTTGTCGCATGTTATTCTGTGTGTCGACAACACAAAGTGAGAAAACAGAGGACACAGTAAGAAATATGTAAATGCCCTTGTTTTCTCCATGGGCTGATTTTCATTGCTTCGACTGGTCAGCGGGTGGTTGCTGGGAGATACTGTGTGAATCCTCTCATCTCTCTCAGTCTGTTTGAAGCCCTGTTGAATTCTGTGAACATTAAAGACTGTACTCTATACAAGAAATCTGAAGGCTGTCTGTAACACCCGTCGGTTTGTTATGCATCGTGACAAAACCTGTGGATAAAAGCATGCTGTGCCTTCTTCTCATCTGGCTGACAATCACTGTCACTTATTCTTAACGTGTGGGTAAATGTGTTAAAAAAAAACAAGCATGGACTATTCTTCATTTGATTCCTTTTGTCCATGCATGTTGTCTGTTGAAGAGGTACCAGACTGGCTTTTCAGGTTCATTAATCACCTTCTTTTCCGCCTCTGCTGCCTTCTCCTTATTTGTAATAAATGTGGGTAATCATGTTTTGCTTCGTTTCTTGCTCCATTTGTTGGCTTCTACCGAGAAGAGGTGATGCTGTGAACCTTAACCCTTCATTAAGCTGCAGTTAGAATCACCTACAGAGGCATGGACAAAACCTTTCCCCTGGGACAACCAATGGGCTCCATACATCAATCCCCCCTTACCACGCTGAAATGTCACCCACGCAGCGCGCTCATCCAAACAGCTTAATTCTCGGTTGTGACAGCCTAACGGCACAACCAGCAAAGGGCTACCCTCATGTTTTAACCATGAAGGTAAATCAGGAGTGTGGGAGATGCTAGGGGACCTTCGTGAAATCCTAACAATGTAGCAGGCTTAATGAGATAAAGACCTGTCTAGATGCGCTCGCAATTATCCTCAGCAGAAGACACACTCACAAGCACATAAACGCTCTTTGAACCGGATGAGGGTATGACAACTTCGTCAATTCGAGATCTGCCAAGAGTTTTGATTGATTAATACATACCCAAAGCCAAACAAGGTAATGGCAACAAGTGCACAAACACTCAAACACATCCGCCTCCAGCTCAGTATAAATGAGCATAGGCCTCTTACGGTCTGTTGCAGGTCTGGAATGATCACTCTGATGACCAGAGAGTTGATGTGGATGTCCTCCATTCGGCTGGACGGTCTCTCGGCGGTTGCTCTTATGGTCTCGTAGATGGTCTCCTCTTTGGAGCTGTCGGAGCCGGATTCCTCGGAGTAGTCTGAAAAGCTCTGGGCCATCTCATCCTCACTTGACGTAGGGCTCCGGGGCATAGTCAGCCGGCCACTCCGATTCCCCTGCAGAGGAAAACACAATCATTATGGGAGCCATCCTTAGTATGAGACAGGCGATTTTATAACTTCACTGGAAATGGATATAACATAGCTTCCTATTATTGCACTATCCATTCCAGGAAGACAAATATCTACAAAATCTAACAAAAATGGGCAAGGCTAACACTGTTGATGCATCTCTTCGTTGTGACAGATCTACCGTCGGGTTCCTACCAGGCTAAAAGAAAATAGAGGTTGTTTCACTTTTTCTTTCTGCCATTTTCACTCCAGGAGGACTGGGGAGTGAGTAATACAGAGAGCAATAAACGGACTAAAACACACAATCCCCTGGGGTAATAAGGTGTCACACAATCCCCTGGGGTAATAAGGTGTCAGGGCCAGGGAAGGTCTTTCACACAGAGGTACTTGAGGCTCATGACTCCTGGCCCTGCCACTGATTTTGGTCTGATTTGGTCCTGACATATACATCATTCTCTTCTATTGGGTCTGGTGTTTGAATTTTTCACTTCAAAACCTGTAATGAACAAGCTGCACTGAAATGGCATCTGACATTTTGCAGTGTTCCCTGCAATAGGTCTATAGCCTGATAAAACAACACAGTTTATGCTCAAAGGGGTTATTTCTTTTATCTTATATATTTTAAAAAGGTACAAAGAAAGAATGGAAGATGACTTGAGGCATTTTACCAAAGGATAGATTCCCATAATAGTCAGAGCACTGTCTTCAACAGTATTACAGCCTCAAAAGGAAACTTGTAAAAGTGACTGCATTTTCTTCCCACTCTGAATGGGAATCGTTAGATTCTGAAGCAGCTTGAGGACCCTGGACAGCTCCAGGCTCAGGGCAGTCCTCACTCACTCCTGGCCTCACCCAAGCTCACAGAGCAGCTGTGCAGAACTGCACTAAAATGCTACCTGGAAGACAAGTGTGACAAGGATAAATGAAGACCTCCTCATTTGCCTCCCAAATCACCTATATCTTCGACAAGAGAGTGCTTTGTACCTGTGTCTGGCGCTGCCGAAGGAGGCTGGGACAGCGTTCCTGTGCCTGTGTAGACCCGAGGCCTGTCCTCATTTATTTCAGCTCTCATTTATCATGTACGGAAGATTCTGCTTAACTTTGGTCTCCCTCCCTCGCTCGCTCATTCACTCGTTCTTTCTCTCATCTCTGTGATGTGTGTGCAGAAACATTACAGAGACAAGATGACCTGGAAAACACGGCAAACTTGTGTGCCCCTGGGTCCCGGAGCTTTAATGATAATGGCTGCGTAACGACATCCCTTTAGAGGGTCCCGGGGCCCAGAGGAGGAGCCACGCCACTCGGCCTGGAGCTCCAGCACTTAATTTCTGGCTGTGAAACCCAGGGTTCAGCGTGTTAGCTAGGGCTGCTGTCATCAATGTGGGTGCTTTTTCTGCAGAGGGTCATGACCAAAGCAATACACCACCATGGCTTGACCTCAGCTTTGGTACAAGAGCAAAGGGTATCTGGATGCTATCTTTAGTGGCTAAAGACCCCATACTAACATGCAAGGCTTGTTTCCACGGCAATGCCTTTCCAATTTAACTGCACTCTACTACTGGGCAGGAAATAAATATACTCCACTTCCTGAGGGAGTTTAGGGCACACAATGCCAGAGCATTCCAGCTCATTATGCATGGAGCTGGGGCTGGCGGAGGGTGTAAGGGTGCGACACAAACACCCACTCTGGTGCAGTTTTCAGCTTTTTCTGTAACTTTCCTGTGGTCCCTTTTATCCCACTGTTGAGGGTCTGGCTCTATCTGTGCAGCCAGCTACTTCAAACCCCAAATGTGAATTGGAGGTTTTCCAAATGACTGCTTTAGTCACTTCATCACCATTATGCCCTCAATCAGGCTGACAACTGACTAATCGCACATCAAGAAAACACTTATTCTCTTAGTCATTTAATTTTTTACTCATTTTAGCAGGGGCACGGCAAAAGTGTGTTTGTAGCCACATACAGTATGCATGTGGTGCCTAATCACAAAATCAATTTCAGCACGCAGTTTAGAGACAGAGTGAGGGAGCAAGAGGGAGTTGCATGGACTCAATAAGGCATATGTTGACATGGTAACAAGGGAATCGGTTTTGTATGTGTTTTTTTTCTTCAAAACAACATAAATGCATTACAGTGACCTCCAGGGAACTTTAAGCTAGGCAGGCTTTAACTATCTAAAATGATGCTTGCATAAAACACTTGGGTGGCCTATATACTGTGTGTGAAGTTCCTCCACTTATAGCTCCACTGAACCTTCTGCTGCTGAAACAGATGCCAAACAATGAAGACTGAAAATATTATTCTTTCAATGAGCCGGAGATGAAGTCTGAACATATTCTTCTTTCAATGAACCGGAGATGAAGTCTGAACATATTCTTCTTTCAATGAACCGGAGATGAAGTCTGAACATATTCTTTTTTCAATGAACCGGAGACATTGAATAACTTCATTAGCGTTCAGATAAAGCATGTGTTACATGTAAATGTATGTAAAAAACATTTACCATGCAGCTCATTAATACACAATCTTTTAATCAAAGTAGATTCGGAGCATGTCTTTCATTAATTAGCGAGTCAAGGTGTGCAAATTTTCCTTGTGGCGGTTTTTATATCACTCCTTATTGTACAGTAGGTCTCCCGCGCAGCCAAATGCTTCTGCAAAGAAAGAACAGGTGGCTGTTTGGACGTACTGTATGTCCAAAGTAATGTTTCTTCTAACTCAACGAGCTCTAGGCTTCAATGATTCTATGAGTAAATCTTGGAAGAGAGCTTTCACCAACAGAGCTGCAGGCACACAAAGTGATGACAGGAAAGCATTCAATTGTGTACTCCTAGGAGTAACAAATCCCCATGACAACAAAAGCCTTAGGTGTATGAAAGCCCTGGTTTAACGATTCCTTCAAACACAATTTGATTGTGATCGAAAAAGTGTGTATGTGTGTGTATATGTTTCTGAAAACACAGTGCAGCCTCCCCTCCTTGATTGATCAGCTCTCGAGTACAGTAACAATAGGGTTTTGTGAAAAGGACTTCAGGAGTTAATTAGATCTCTGAGAAAGGCCAACTTTTGGCACTGCATTCTTCTGTATGTGACTCCTTTATTTGGATCCCATGGGTGAAATTCCTCAGCCAATTGTCCTCTTATAGAGACGAAGCTGAACAAAACTGAGAAGTCAATAACCTGACTCGATGAGATCTAAAAAAATTCATCACAAGTTTCTCTTTTTGGTGTTTTCTTTTTGAGTGTTTGTGTGCTTCTTGAGTTGTGAGAAGTGTTGTCCTGCACTGGAAGAGAGAAACATATATCAGGCCCAGGAGGCATACATGCTAGCAAGGATGCTAAAGCTTGTGGTTGCCAGAGTCAGTATATCTTGAGTACATACATGGTTCCTTTCTCTCTTTCTGATCTATCTATGTGTCTGTGTTAATGCTATGACAGATTTTCAGCAGCAGGTGATGTCAAGAAAGTCACAGATTTGGATATAAAAGAGACAGGTTTTCCTCTCCTATACAATTAGGGTTATGCCCCCTAGTATAACTTGGCTAGATGTACTTTAGATCTACTTCAGACACTGAACACTTGGAAGGAATCCTTTGTCAAAGAATGCCCTCTACCCTTTAACTATTGCCCCTCACTGCCCTGTGAATAGTGTAGACTATAACTGGGTGTAAACTAGAATACTGAAATAGGTCACATGTAGCACTGCACATGAGAAACAAATACAAGCATGTCTGCAGCATGTCCTACATATGAGGAAACCCACATACTCCACCACACAATCTCTAACACATATGAGGAAACTCACACACGCCTCCACAAAATCTCTCATATGAGGAAACCCACACACTCCACCACACAATCTCTAATGCAACACTTCACAGTCCAGCAGTCTGTGTGCAGAGGGACATCCGTGCATCTGTTTCTTGACCATTTCTACATTTTCTATAGAAATGTATGAATTGTAATCAACACGCCGTACAGATTCCCCTCCTCATGTCAGAGGCTGTAAAATAGGCCATGGGGTTGTACAAACAGCACATCTCTCATGAATACACCTGTACCCATATGTGAAATGCTAAGATCCGAGTTGATATGGACTGATGTAATGGGCCGTAAGGGTGGCAGATGGACGAATCACCTCCAGTAATGTTCAAACGGTATTCAACCTCACATAAACACAATGACTGATGTGCTGATATCGCCTCCAAGTACGCTCCCATTGTAATGTCCTTTATGAATCCCTTTGGCTGCTCAGCACGGCATTTCTAGCTGCCTTTTCTCCAGGCTAAATAAGAAATCTGAGTAACACTGAAAGGTTGTACAAATGGGTCCTGGTGTATTTACTGACAGAAAAAGGTCAGCTCTGGCAGTTACAGCGACATTTACCAGCACAGTGAAATTTACAACCGGCGCACAGTTTAACAAGTCAGTTTACACAGACAGGAAGAGATCAACCAAACAACGTGCCAGTAATGTTTAGGAGATTCTTTAAAGAAAATGACTATTGTGCTTATTGAAACACACAGGCTGCTCAGGAAGTCCACAGCATTCACTAACATTCTGTGGTCTACTGCTCAACTTCACTATGGTCCTTACTTCTATTCTTCTGATTAGACAGGAATATAATGGACAGCCATCTCATTTCTCATATCAAAGAAAGACATTCAGATACAATACAGGGGGAAACATAGCAGAAAGATGTGATGGTGAAATAAAGAGGCAGGTGAGGTCTGTCATAAATGAGATCTAATTACCTAATGAGCTTTAAGGAGCAATACCATTGAATACAGCCAGTAAAATACCAAGGCTGTTCCAGTCCTGAACAAACTAATGCTGCATCTCTACTGTTACTGTTCAACACAGCAGTTTCACCTTTCTGACAGAAACAATGATCAATGTGAGCCTTTTCTATCCCTCACAATTTGTAGTTGTAGTTGTAGTTGTATTTTCAGTTGACTCCTTCAGACATCAGCCCATCAATAATGTATCTGGTATCTTTTTTCTAATTAGTAGTGATTTATTTTACTTTATGGATAATTCCCAGTCTCTGTCACTGCATCTTCCAAGTCCTCTCATATTTTCGGTATCAACTTCTCTCCCCCTTTCTCTCTCTTGACTAATTTGAGTGTAATGTCAGCCCCTCGGCAGAGAGCAAGACCTTTAATGACCTTTATTTAAAGTGCCAAATGGTTCCCGTGAGCACTCAAAAACTATCAGCCTTCGTATGCTTCATAACTGATTTTTAAATATTTGTGTGAAATATGTATGTTTTAATGAACAGAAAAAAGAGTGTATGTTAGTGTGTGAGCATATTTGCGTGACTTAATATATGTGTGGGTGTTTGCGTGTGAGTGTGTGTGTATGTGTGTGTGTGTGTGTGTGTGTGTGTGTGTGTGTGTGTGTGTGTGTGTATGTATGTATGTGTGTGTGTGTCTGTGTGTGTGTGTGTGTGTGTGTGTGTGTGTGTGTAAGTGTGAGTGTGAGTGTGAGTGTGAGTGTGCGTATGTGTGAGTGTGTTTATGTGTGTGTGTGTGGGTGTGTGTGTGTGTGAGAGTATGGCTGTGTGTGTGTGTGTGTGTGTGTGTGTGTGTATGGGTGTGTGTGTGTGTGTGTATGAGTGTGTGTGGGCGTGTGTGTGTGTGTGAGTGTGTGTGTGTGTGTGTGTACGTCTTCTGCTGCAAGGTAAATTAAGGTCCTAGCTACCTTACTGCCAGTAACAATGTGAGAGGTTAAAGGTCATTTACCGACATTCTGAAGCTGCCCTGATTGCCAAGCAACAGGAGCGTGTGTGAGTGAAAATGGGGTGTGTGTGTGTTGTGTCCCCAAGGAGTCTGAAATGGCAGCGTTTTAATGAGCAAGACGTTTTAAGAGCGTGTGTAAAGCTCTAAGCCAGCAAGCCGCACTGCGGCACCCCGCCATCCAAACACCAATAAAACTCATGTTCAGGGCTTTGTTGCAAACAGGGCAAAAGAGAACTACCAGAGTTCTCCCAACAGCCTAGAGGTCGTCCTTTGTCCAAGTCACTTGAGCAAAAAGTGCCACAATTATTGCTGAAACAAGGAGGGACCGGTGTGTGCTTTTAATCCAGCTAGTACAGGGCAGAGACAGTGAGAGAGGGAGTGTGTGTGTGGTGCAGTGGGGTAAGGTGGAGAAACAGTGGAAATTATGAGGGGGGTCTGAGAAGTCCACACGACCATCAGAAAGCCTGAACTGGCTGAATGGGCTCACAAAGGCCCACCCATCCAGAGAAGAGCCATGGTTTATCCTGTCTGTGTACAAGGGCTGATTAGTGGATGAGGAATAATGCTGGTCTTACAAGAGCTGAGCTGCAGTCCTCTTAAAACTATCTCTATTTGCATTTGAGGATTTCACAAGTTTCTTCCTCCCTCCTCTCTTGCCTCCCTTTACTCAAACCATAGAAACCAACACACAACTCCATTCCCAAACCATACAAAACCAACACACAACTCCATCCCCAAACCATAGAAACCAACACACAACTCCATCCTCAAACCATAGAAACCAACACACACCATCCCCAAACCATAGAAACCAACACACAACTCCATCATATAACCAAATGCTAAGTCACATAGGTGCATTCTACAAATAAATTCCAACTTTGCAAGCAGAGTCTGACAGGCTCCCACTGTGCTCAACTCACTGTGAGTGGTTGAAGAGGACATTATTTAATCAGAGTTCATTTGTCCTCTTTCCAAAGAATCCTGATTTTTATCTTTTCAAAGTTGCCAAGTGCTACAATCATCACAAGTGCCGGTTCACAATGTCCGTGTCTTTCCATCTCATCAGATCTCTGATAAGAGCGACTGAATTGTTCCATTCTCAAAACTCTGCAAAAATCTGAATTGTCTAATAGAATCACACATAAACACACACACACAACGCCTAATGAAGTGTAAAAAGGTCAAAAGGGATTTGAGCTGGTTAGAGCCAGCAACTCACCAGCTGCTGAACACCTAGCCAGGCCACAGTCCTTTGTCCTTCAGTCCAAGAGGACAATGCACATGCACCGGGCCCAGCATGCTGGCCTGCAAAGAGGAGTCCCTGTCTGGTCCATCCTACAGAATCACACAGCCAACCCACTCCCAATGAATCAAGCAAGGCCATTTCTATGTAAAGCAGCTCATACTGTTTGTATTTAAGACAATGCAGGGAATTATTGTTGAATTTAAAAAACATGGTATTATATCCCTTCAACAACCCAAATATTATTTCCTGATGTTAAAGATATATATTTTATGGCACACTACTGTGAGCTAGTACATGATGTTATATTTCAATATATATTTCACTTGAAGTGCCAATAACACCTCATAACAGCTATGTTCTCCCAAAGCCAAAGCCAAATAAAGAACGTGAGAGAATCACATCAAGAGGTATGCATCACCAAACAACTAATAGAAGATTTCCAAGTGCTGGAAGAAAGTTGGTAAAAGTCCTTCAAACAGTGTTCCTGCTGAGAACTTCTCAATCAACATGAAAAACAAAACACACCATTTCAAATCAATCAGCTCAAGCAACACGCTCCCTTATCCCCCAGATGAAGTTGGTGGCAAGTCAACAAAGAGCGCTGATGGACTGATGGGGAGAGAAATCAGAGGGAGCGATGAATCAGGGAAAGCTAACAAACAAGGACGCGAAGAGCCATTGAAATTCTGCCGCTCCCTGATTAGTTGAGGGCGTCGGCTCCGAACTCTCTCTCTCTCTCTCCGTATAGGAGGGTGACCCATCCTGGGGGGCTGCACCTCTTGAAACTGCTTCCTCCTGATGAGTCCAAGGTTAAAAACCACCTCTCCTCATGCCTGCATCCTCCGCCTCTGCAGGACGGCCTTCTGATTGGCTTTAAAAGTGGGGGGTTGAGGTGAGTGAAGCAGCATAACGGATGAAGAACCTTTAGTGTTTTAGTGTAGTGTTGGCTTCCCTGTTTGCCTAGCTCTATAGCTCTGGGATGCACAAAGGCATGTTTATAGCGTGGATGCTGAGCAAAAAAAAGCTTTAAATAAGGAATTACTACCCATTCATGATGCTCTGCCTACTTACATTTTGAGAAGAGCCAACAATCACTATCAATTCAGTGTACCAATTACAGCCTCTGAGTTGTATTTCAATGAAATAATTGGATGGTGGATTATGAATGCTAATCTAGAATAATAGAAATCCAGAAAACCCCAAAATGTAGGCCTAATGTTAAAGAACACCCTCCTCTTCCTCTCCTTGTCTGTAACCAGACATCTTGACAAGTGGTGTGGCCAGAAAAGGATCCAGGCAATGCAATGGTCCCATCAAGGAACAAACCTGAAGAAAAATCTTCTTTCAAGAGATGCGTTACCAAAGTTAATTATTTTAGGCAAGAATAAAATGTGAGGAGCTCAACGTGTAAGAGCTCAGAGTTTGGATCAAAGCTGTGTTTATAATTCATAACTAATTCAGAGCTGAGTGTGGTGTAGCAGCAGTGCAAACAAACCATTAGTCATACAGCAGGAAAGGGGAAGAAAAATGAGGAGAAAGAGAAAGACAAAGAGAGAGAGAGAGAGAGAGAGAGAGAGAGAGAGAGAGAGAGAGAGAGAGAGAGAGAGAGAGACGTTTTCCATTTGCTGCTAACCCACAAGCTGCCTTTCCTCAATAGTTTCTTCTTCCTCAATTTCAGGGGGAATATCCAACGTCCAGTTGGGATATGACTCACTACTAACCACAGAGCTAAATGAAGATGAACTTTTTCATTGGCATTACCAGCAGTGCTCAGGCCAGGGAGATTCAAATGAATGAATTCTAATAAAAATATAGGTGCTTCAAATAAGACCAAAAATGAATTGAACATGAATAACTTTGCACTTTTTACAATATGTGCGTCTCAGTAACGAATGTGTTGTAACTCCGTGCTGTGCTCCACCAAGCTTAAATTAGTGACATTTTCAACTAAGCAATTGTAAATGCACAGAAAGTCCAACGATGATGATTTCATCTACAGCCTCTATGCCTCTATCCCTTGATAACCCGTGGTCCTCGACCGAGAATATATTTCTGTCATCCATTTCAAATCATGAGATAAGTGAGACGAATGTGAAGGCTTAATATTTGTGGTTTGTGATCTCCATTTATCTCCATGGGCCACTCACTCCAGCTCCTCTATGCTTGAGGAGCCCTTCCACTCTCATCACAAAGCTGTGTATTCTCCAGTGCCACGATCAAAAGACAGACGAAGATTAAAGTATGTGAGATGGAGAGGAGACAGCACAAGACTACCTTAATGAGCTTCAGGGTGGAAACACCTCTGGAGGTTCTGTACTCGTACACTGTGGTGTCAGGGAGATGCCAGTCAAATGACTTTGGAATAACACTGTTCAGGTGCAATTCACCAGGATCTATAGAACACACGAACAACCCACCGAGGCCATGGGCGAAGACTTCACACTGAAGACATGCCATTCAAATTTAATGGATTCTTCAATTATGCACATATGGCCTAGTTATCATACATCTGGGTTTGTCCCTGTGATCGATGAATATTTATGAAACACTACAGTAGGCTATATGAGGATGAAAAGGCCACTGTAAATGCATGTGGAGGAGGATTGTTGGAAGCCAGTAGAATCTAGAAAGCCTATATTATCAGCTAACTGTTAAGAGGGCTCACGGTCACACACAGCTGAAAAATGAGCAATTCTCTCATTTCAGTTTATATGATTTGATCCTTTCTGAAAACAAGGCTAGCAGCACAACAATATCAGCCACTCCCTGCATCTATATTATCAGGCTGTCATAATCTTTCAAGGATCAGGACATTTATAAGGTGGGTGAGATGAACTGACACATAGTGCATATTATACTGAATAGCAACTGTATCTGTCCATCTGAATATTAACCCAAATTGTTAACCTAAGATGAAGCTCATATTTTAAACAGTGAATTAGATCATAATGACAGGATGTTAAAAAAAAAGCACGAGGACAAAGAGCAAAGGCACAATAGTCTCCATTCTTTGATTATAGTGTGATCATCCATTGAGTACACTGAAGTATCTGATGGGGAACTGGGCAGCAGCGACATCACAGCAACACCTCTAGTGCTCTCCCTCTCTCAGTGGCCCCTCAACAGGGAGGAGAGGCACTTGTTGTGAAGTAACATCTGACACAAGAGGATTATGGGTGCATTTAAAGTCACAATAGGATTCAGAGTACCGCGGTACCCATGGAGCGATCACGCTTCATATTTTTTGGCACACTGCGTAGTGCGTACTCTAAAAACGCTTTAAAGAGACACCGGAAATGAAAGGAATGAGAAGAAAGAGGATACGCTTAATTTCCTCCAGGCTGCCAGATCTGATATTCTCATGAGTAAAATTGCTCATGATTTTTGATGTGTGGTCCTAGCACTCATTTTCATTCCAGATCAAATTTAAATCCAGGTAGAGTATCGCCGAATTGCACAACTGAGTAACAAAGTGTAATAAAGTATACTCAGTCCTAAAACCACACAAGCACAGTAACAAGTGAAATTATAGCACAGTCCATCTAAAAACAATCAGTTTTAGCCAAATATTGTATGCAATATAATAATGCGTTATAGCCCCTATAATAACGCACTAAAGCATCCATTAATCACTTAAAACATCTGAACATTTTGAATATGTTTATTATAAATTGTACCCATTTCAGCCATATTACAAACACTTCACACATTGCCATTCCATGATTGACTCTGATTCAAATCTCAGCTGAATGGCATAGAGAGGCCAGCCAAATCTGAGATTCTGCATCGGAAAGAGCCCATTAAATCTCATGTCCTTGAAGAGACAGTAGCTTCAGCTTCATGTTCTTCATGTTCGGGCCCTTACCGGGTTAAACCCAAAATAATCTGAGGTGATGTAATACTGACAGGGACTCTGCGTGGAATATTTAAGGCTGATTGAGACACCCGTCACTATAACCCGTCTACACTGGCGGAGAAGTGACAGACTGGAGGGAAAATGTTCATGTCTCCATATAATTATTCATGCAGAAGAAAAAAGACTTCAGATCTTGTGATTTCTCTTTTCATCACTCAAACAGCACATTTTTCACTCAAAGCACATATAATGAAATATTTTGTAACTGTCTGACTGAATGTGCTGAGAGATATACAGTCCTCATAATACTTTATGTAATCCATTTTAGGGCTTTGAAAAATCCTTCCACGACACAAGTCTGCGTGTCTGCTCCACAGTCTGAGTTTTGTCACAAGTGGGGATGTGGGGAGAAGGAAGACAGCATCAAAAACCAGTGCCCTGCAAACACGTCTTTCTGTCATTGCCCTGTGGTTACAACTGAACTGAAGACACACACTAAAGGCTTGTGCGTTACAAACACATATTTCATAACAGGAGTCGCAGAGGCTCTTCTTGTATTAGTGAGCCGTGTGATTTTGCCAACTGTTTGTTAAAGCATGGATGAGTTCACTTCAGCACTGCACACAGATGACGTAGTCTGGCAGCGAATGTGAGACATTTGGCATTGTAATCAACGAACCCCAGGGCAGATTCAACCACAGCTTTATAATGTCTATATCCACTTCAATATGCTACACTTTAGGTGGTTGAAAACCTGCGTGGTTCTGGAGATAATTAACTGATCAATAATCTCAGAAAATATTTCTGAACTGTGGGTGGTGTAAACTCTTCAGGCATTACACCATTATAAGTGCCTCATTACCCACAATGCCATTCAACCTTTAACACTATTAAGATTAAATAATCAGGTTGCTTTCTTACCACATCAATTCTCTCCAAGGCTATTTCATTTCGCTAAGCCTTGCGAACATTTTCCAAAGCACACACTGTTTATGTGTGTTTGTGTGTGTGTGTGTGTGTGTGTGTGTGTGTGTATGTTTTCCTTCAGACGTGTGAAACTTCACTTCTGAAAATGTCTATAAGTCACCAGGATCACATACCAACCTCAATTTAATTTTGAGTATCTTTTCTCTCCCTCTCTCTCTCTCTCTCTCTCTCTCTCTCAGGCCACTGTAGTATATAGGGCAGCACACAGTGGAGCACATTCTCCAAATAGAGATGCACTAAATGGAGCATTTCAACTCTTCAAAGGGTGTCATCCTTCCCTTTTTCTCTACCTTCATTTTGTAAGTTTTAACTCTACACACTCTAAACTCTAGGTCTTTTCTGTTTGCTGAACTACTATCCATGTTCCAGTGGGTTTACATGAAATTATAATAATAACATGTATAATCACATCCACATGCTTATGACAGCTCTAAATTAAATAGATAAGTAGTGGACATGGAAACACACACACACACTATGTAGATAAGAAATATTCCATTGCATTCCACAGATGTCCTTCACATCTTAATACACTTTGGAAAATGTTAAAATACATATACTGAATTAGACATCCAGTGCCTCATAAGTATTTAAACTCAAGAGTTGTAACGGATAACGGATTTAGAAACTGCTGAAGCAACAACATATTTATTGCATTGCTGTTTAGCTGCATTAACAGAGGATCCTCCTATCCTCACTCAAAAAACACACCCGATGCCCTTTACTAATGATTATGTGTAGTTAGGCCTGTGTGAATCATAGGCACAATTCTCTCGCTAATGGAGAATCAGTGGAGTGAAAGAAAATGAAGTGTTAAGTGTTTTTTGCTTCTAGCTGACTCACATTTGACTTCAGCTATATGGAACTCTATCCACCCCTTGTGAGTACAAACATCTATTTCCTATCCACATCATTCACCTCAGTCAAAGTTGACAACAACAAAAAATACACTCATACAGACTCTGGTGTTCAATTGCTCCCCAATGACTGAGGCTTGCCAAAGGTGCATAAAGAACTGAACACCTTTGCTGATGTTGGCAATATAACTTGACATTTGCACCCCAAGCTCCAGGGGCTGGGTGTAATATAGGGCTTGTATTTCACACAAACAATACAAAATAACTAAAATCATCACACTGGCCATGCAGGAGGAAGATGCACCCCATGAACAAAGCACAGTTGTTGAGTCAGAGGTCTTTGATTAGCTGTATCAGGTGGGCGTAGACGTACCCTGCCTGAGCTTGTTCAAGTTTCTCACACACAGTAAGTCCCCATGTAAACTTTACAGTTCAGACAAAAAAAGACAAATAAAAGTACCTGTGTCTAACAAATGTACACCTGTGTGAGAGTCAAAATCTGTTCAAATCTGGCTGATTCAGTCCTGCCATGCCAAGGCTGAAATGGTGAACATAGTCTTCCGCTTGTCTTAATTGAGAAGAAGTACCTAGAGGCTAAATGGAAGCCATATAAGTTGGCTTAGAAATCTTGGTGACTCTACAACAAGGAAAAAAGAGTGATGAGTGCCCTTTCAGATTCCATTTCCACAACAGATTTCAAAGAAAAAAGTCCACATCTAGTCTCTGTATCACACCCACTCTCACTCAACAGTCATACAAAGACTTGTCAGAACAGTGATAAACAAATGTCAATTTAAAGACTTGACTGGTAGCAAGGCAAGACAAGTGTTCTTCATTTTGAAAGCTATTAATATTAATCATGTGTCCATGTCATAGGAGATGTTAACATGACGTATGCCATTAAAATACGTTGATTTGATTTTAATTTGACATTTTGATGATGGGGATTCAGCTCTTTCCTGATAGTCACAGATCCGGAGGGGTTGCATGGCCAAAATTAAAATAAACGCCAGTCGTCTTTCCCCTACAATTGGTTAGCTGCAAATAATTTCCTCTACAACTCATCACACATTCAAAACCAAATCAAATGTACCACAGACACAACCACAAATAGAAAAAAAACCTGATTAGATCATTTTAATAATAATGGAAATGGTGCACAACTTGGTTTGTTTTGACTTGGTCAAAATCAACAGTGCTCAAGAAATAATTGAGGGCAAACAAGCCTATTGCATCACTGCGATTTGTATTAAGTCTCACTAGGGGATTGTAAAGATGTGGGAAGATTGTGAATAATCACTATTAATTGTTATAGATAATATAAGAGCGCTGCACTGATTAAGCTTTTTTCTTTGCCAATGTTCAAGACTTATGGTAGTAGAAAAACATTTTCAGAACTGATTTCCTCTACTTATTCCAAGAAACATCCTTGACATTTGAGTGTGAAAAGATTCAAACTTTGTATTTAGTTTCTTTTTTCACTCTGTGTTCCCATGTGACCGACAACAAGTCTAAGCATAGCAATGGCCTTTTCAGGAGGTTAAGAAAAACCAACAGCTCATTAATGATAATTGGCTTCTTAAAAGCCCAATGGCTTTTATAAATCTATTGAGTGTCAAAGGGACTTTGACTTGGTCTTACCTGGTGTTGACACAATGCAGGGATAGTGTTGTGCAAATGTGTTATGCATCTGTTCCAGGTCACTGGAAAATGAGCGTAAATTACAATTTGCAAATATATTAAGTAATACGTAGAACACTCATGCAGCCACCTCAAAATAAAGGTCATTCAAATAATTGGCCACGTGAGCAACTTGATACCGTAACAATATAATGAGTCTCAGGCCATAAGTATATACTACACTATATAAATATAGACACTGAGTAACTGAATACTGAATTCATTTGGACCTGTGTTAGCAGAAGATATACAGATAGAGTCATGGAAAATCGTGTTTGTCAAGTTTGAATTTCTGTTTCTATTTCAGCAAGACCTTAGTGTTTGTGACGTACGCCACATATGAATCAAACTGGATTAGTCAACTACATAGCAGCTATATCTAAGCTATGGCTGCTAACTACCTGTGGAGAAAGTGAAAAAATAACTACACTTTATTACAAGCAGTGAATTTGATCTTTTAGATCTGTCTGCTTCATCATGCATACCACATATCTCCAAAGGGCAGAAAAGCGATTTGACAATGTTCATGGTGCTTTCAAAACCATCTTTCCTTAATGCACCCACTCCTTTACACATCCACTTAGTTCTTCTGCTCTGGGAGTAGACATGCCAGGAGTAGACTGGGTATCTGGATTTGGAGGATGTTTGAATATTACCATACTTAGCTGAATTTGCTAAAAATCCAGTCATAACTGTTCAACTTCTCTTGCTTTTTTAGAACTGTCAAAAAACTAATGCAGGTAACATATTAATGGCTGACATGAATGGGAAGCCAACTAATGTAGGGAAGGAAGTCAACTAATGTAAGTGAACATAGGTGGTGCTTCAACTACCTAAAAGGTCGTGACCCCCTGGTTGCTCTACAGCTGAGTGCAGGAGAGGGACGTACAGAGGGAGAAAAAAAGACAGACGCTCCTACACAGCATGAAGCAGTCATTCGGGCTGGTGGTCCAATGAAGATTGCTCCATCTGCCATGAGCCAAAGCAAGCCAATCCAATTACGCCCAATTCAGGGCATGTTCCTTCTTCCCTGATGGACACTCTTCTTGCTGCCATCTTTTGCAGCGGTTCACTTCTCCACCCTTATGTGTGCAGGTGGACATGTGGTAGACTCTAATAGAGATGTCCTGCGGCCCCTGTGGGCTGGGAATAAAGACCAGAGAGTGGTACCCATTCAGATTTAGTCCTCTCCCACTTTCTCTCTCCCTCTCATCCTTGCACGTCCCCTTGCTGCCTGTCTTGTTCTAATCCCAGCCTAGGAAAGCTGATATCTCACTCTCCGCTGCAGCCATCTGGACACACAACAAATAAGAAGCAACTAATCTGCTGCTGCTAGAGTCAGCATCTGGCTAACTGTAAATATGATAAACAGAAATTTCTGTGAAATTGGAAAAACACAAAATACAGTCTCTGAGATGGACAGAGGGTGCTACAAGATAAAAAACAGACTCAGATTCTGGCCACTTCCTAGCTACTTATCCTTATGTGATTTGTAAAAAAAAAAAAATGTAGAGATAGCAGCCAAAAAGAAGCACAGAAACACTGTGTTCAGATACTTCAGGATAAAAACCAACCTGTGGCCAGAATATTGTCTGAAACCACATGAGAAAAATCAATGCAGAAAGATAAATGACAATCTTTTCTTATTGAGTTTAGTTTTCTCTCTCTTCATCAAAGTGTTATCTTTTCACAAAACTAAAGTCCCTCTCCTTCGGCTGTAATTCATCGTCTACACAAGCCACAGCCAAAAATAGAAAATCTTTGTAGCTACTACAAGGGGCAATCCAACGCTTAGAAATGTAAGCAGTCTTCATAGGAACAGTGAACATCAACCATGGTCATCAACTAAGTCGTCTGCGAAGTGATCTCATTACAGGTACAAAAGAAACTGACTCAAACTCAATGAATGAAACTTCATTCAAAAGCTTTGCTCCTTTTCACAAGAGTCTCTGTGTAACAACAAAGCTGTTCTGCAGAATGTAAGAATGTAGACAAAGTTCTGATGTTCAAATTTCATAGCACAGTGCTGGATCTCTTAATGACTGTCTTACACATCTTATTATCTGGAAGTGTTATTCTTTCACCAATTAAGACTCTGTATCTTACGTAAAGTTGTGACTCTACCTTTCACAGGCAAAATGAAGTCCCCCTATAACCAGATATACAATAAATGACAGTTTAATGTAACATTCCTGTATGGTCTTAACTTCATTACATTTAACCAGCAATATTAAAGATTTGATCCAGCATACAACACTGCATGAAGTAACAACAAACAAAGAAACATATAGACACAGAAACTACTACATGCAATTTACACCACATCACAGTTTGCTTGAATGAATCGATCATTGGATTAGCATGTACCCTCTATGCGCTTGTATCTAAAAATACAGAACAACAAACATTTACAGACCTTAATGTATTGCCTGTGTTCCTCAAGCATAAATAAGGTGGGTGTGGATCTAAAGATGTGAATGTTATCTGTGTAAGACAACTGATAAGTTAGATGATGCAGAGCGGAGAGCACAGATGGCAGAGGGAGACGGGTAGTGCCCAGCATATCTCTCGATCTAGAGCCAAGGCCTCAGCACTCAGACAGCTCCTAGGGGCTTTGGGTGGGAGATGTGGAGAGGTGGTGGTGGAGGTGAGGGCTGGGCATGGTGTGTGCATCAGATAGAGTAATCAGATGCCTCATCTTAAACTAGGCTTACCTGAAACCTCACGACAGATGTGATCTCATTTCTTGATATTGTATCTAATCTGTCAGATCAATACCACAGAGATAATTTGTCATTCAATATTGGGCTATCATTAATGTCATTTTAAACAAGCATGACATTCTTACAGGCATCAGTGATACCTACAGTGATAGAGGAGGATGTCAACTTCAAAATAAATCATGTGATTACAGTGTCACAGCCACAGATTACATAGAAGATACTTAATTTGGTTTTATTCCTTTGGTTAGCAATTACAATTTCACACAAACCAGATGAGCATTGCAGTGCATTCATTAAAAATAATGACCTGTTTCATTACTGATTCTGTGAGGTGATCATTTGACCCAAATGAGTGATCTGTCAAACATCACCCAAAAATATTACACCAGAGAAATCGATGTATAACTCATTGAACGGTTAAGTAATTGATTTACTGTAAATGAATAAATAGGTCATATAAATATACAAAAAACACATTAGCACAAATAGGCTAATGGATTCACACAGTCTCTTAGTTCAGATTAAGGTACAACTCTAAAACATTGTCAAACTGAACTGAGCAAGCTGTTACAGACAGGGATGTTCAAAACCACCCACCCCCCCATCAATCTGAGAATCAGGGCAATATGTAGTCAAATAACCACTGTCACCATGCACAATAGGTGAATGTCACCGCATGCATACAATTACCTTTGAAAACTCCCCTGAGCCAGACATCAGTGTCAGATATGTCATGCATCCATCACTGTATCTTCAGAGTTTTCAAAAAATACTACCACTGATGTCTATGAATTCAGGGCTTGGTGACAGGACAGATTCATTTTGACATAATTGATAGAATCCCAGTTGACATTCAGTCTGTGTGACAAACAACTCTGAGGTTTCTATTAAGTTGAATACTGAATCTCATTATTTTGGACCATCAAATCACAAATAATTAATCACATAGCATTAAACAATTGCTCACATTACCGCTGACGACAGGATACAGTGGGAACCCCTCTTTCAAGATGACATCTTTAAAAATGCTATAAATAAGAATTCTGGTTTAAAACACTCAAAATGAATTAGAAATAGCAACAGAATGGGAAGAAAGCCGTTTCGACGTAATGGCTAGTTAGTAGTTAATGTAGCAAAAACAGTAAAGTGAAGCAAGGATGTCTTCACTGGTACAAGCCACTGTAAGAAATGGTGTTTTTAATCGCTGAAATCCCATTTCAGAGGCTAAATAATGACAAAGTGCTTGTTAATTCATGGAGCAATGGAACGAATTTACCAACGGACCCATGTTAGCATGGCTATCCTGTAGTTAGTATGAACAAGTAGCTTAGTTGGCCCATCAGTTAACATTAATGGTTAGACTATCAGCTAGCTCAAAAGCTTGAGTGCTTCAATGACGACCTACAGGGTCTGTTTGCCTCGACTAAGTAACATATAAGTATAATGAACTGATGTTGATGGACACACTAATGGTCTAGATATCTTTCAGTCGTATAAATGTTTTCAAACTTCATGTAACCTTCAGCCTCCGCCACCTTGGCCACACTTTTTGTTTACTTTTGTGGAGGGAGAGGAGATAGGGGTGTGCAAACATAGTTGGCTAATACACTGCCCTCAATTCTCCTTGGGGAGGGGAGTATCAAATAATTTTGCTCGCTAGCCAACAGCTAGTCAGGCTTACATCTAGCCCCTTTAATGAGATTACTCCTCTCAAATGACAATGATGGGAGAAACCCATAGTGAAACACACCTGGCTTCAATCCTCAACTTATGACTGGGGAACAATCAACACTCCATATTCTCATTAAAGTAACCTGTTCAGTTCAGCCAAGATAAGGCCTCTGTAATGGAATGAGAGTGCCAGTTGGGACACACCCCATGTGCATGCAGCCGCAGAGGAGTCTATGTTAGTCCGTGCTTCCAAATCCATAAGGACCGTGTGGCATGTGTGAGAGAGCCCTTGGATTTTGGCAAAAGCATGAGAGTGGCACACACTGAGGTAAAAGACACCAAGAGTGTGGGCTTTTGGGAGGGGAAGATAAGTGCCAGACGCACAGAAAAACACCACAGGTTCAACAAAGACACTTCATCATAACGTGCCCTGATTAAATGGCTTCCGTGAAATTAAAATGTTTCAGTGCAATAAATACTGAAGAAGAAAACAACAGTATCCATTCAAATAGCAACACAACATTCAATGTATTATGCAATGGTGCTTAACTATTAAAAAATGAAAAGGAGGCTAAATATTTCAGTGTGCACCTTAGAGACTGGTAGTACTAACCAAGATGATCACATGCTTTGACATGTAGCAGGACTTCCTCTTGAGCCCAAAAGCACAGGGCCAAGTTCATAATATACGAGCCTTCTCTGTGTGTAAATGTCCACCATGTGTGCGAATCCTCCACTATGACTATGATAGCCTTCTGTCTGAGCTTCTGCTTGATTCTGAGTAAGATCCTCTTTGATTGCCCATGTGTGCTACTAACATTGAGCTATCCACATGAGCCTACACACAGGCAGTTAAAAAGCAGGCTTTAACCAGAAGTGAGTCATATATAGGGCTGTGCCTGAATAATGGATCATCATCTCACTTGGTGTTGCACAAAAGGAAACACAAAACCTCTCAATGCTTCTGTCTTGCAACAATACATATCAACTCAGAAGGCGGAAAATACTTGATGTCATGCTGGCATAAACGGCCCTTAGCTTCCTCAGCTTTGTAGGTATGCCCAGAGGGTTTTAGGCGTAGTGGTGTGTGATCAACCCTAGGTGACTTTGATCAAGGCTGGACACCTCACACTCTTCCATCTTCCCTTTGAAGACAGGGGGTGAAGGGGCCAAGCTAGCTCTGTCCCCAGAGGCGCGGGCTGTTGTGTAGGAACCGTGACGTCCTGAGAGCCTCACTTTTGGCTGTCATATGTCTTCCGCATTCACATTAGGAGCCACGGTCCAGCTCTGCGTTGACTCAGTGAGGGTCAGCTGCACAGTTTACCTGAATATTCTGTGAGCATTCAGGTGTATGGGAAGTACTGATACTTTGGATTATACATTTGCCAGATTGGATTCATGTCACACATTAGCTGCTTCAAAAGGCATGGCCTACTAGAGCATATGCCAATTATTCATAATGCAGGAATAAAAAAATATCTTTGAACACCTTTTGAGAGTGAGAAAGTAACACGTCAAATTAATCTGAGTTTATCTTGGGTGCGAAACAATTTACAGACAATTTACAGACAATTTCTCTGACATCCCTTTGGGAGGGTGATTATCCTACATTTCAATTCATAGAGCTGCCCCCACTGCTACTGAATGGGACACATACTGGATAATCAACCGCTCTGCCCAACCCCTAGTGTGTCCCTCACGCCTCTGCTTTTGAGCATTATTGATTACATTGGTATGGATTAGTTAAAGCAACTTGTTCATGGCGTTATACCATCTAAATTGAGGATTAATGGTTTTTCCAATGTTCGATAAGCAGAGGTGTTGATCAGTGAGCTGGAAAGCACTCGCTCACAAAAGCTGAAGATTGTTATAACATGCCACCCAAGCACACATACATGTACACACCAACATTCACCGGCACAGTTCTAGAACAGACAATTATCATGTCACTGATACACAATGCCAAACAGGTGCTTCTGCAGATCTGACAGAGGTTAATTACACCCCTGCATCTAATACCCAGTTCTTACACACCAACACACTAAAATTGCTTGACAGCTATGCAAATCACTGACCCAGAAAGAAGGAGCTATTGCTAGTTTTGACCAGCAGGACTATCCATGATTGACTAATGTAGACCAACTGCAACCTGACAGAGCACAGGTCACACTGATTCAGAGAAGAGCTGTGCATTACTGATCAAAAGGAGAGCTACTAGCATTTGAGGAGAGTGAGCTCATCTCTCTTCTTTTCACTTCACTGACGGTGGTGCATTTGTTTAAGATCCATTACACAGTCCATTTTATACATAGAAAATTCCCTATAGCACACTTTGTGGCTTCATAACGGTCACCATGAAACCACTGATGTTGTCTCAGTAAGTGAACTCATTGGGTAGTGATGGCTTAATACACTAATGTAACACCATTCATTGTAATGTCTTGTGCCAAATAGTCAGACGTTTTCATGACTGACAAAACCTACTATTGATGTGGCACACATGACATATATAGCCTATATTTTTAGTTTTGTTATATATATCATCATATATTATTTTATATACATACATATATGATGCATGAATGGATCGGCTCAGTGTGTGATTAGGAGTGTGACATCAAGTGAGTGTATACATACAATGGCTTAGGGAGGCTGTGGTTGAAGCCTGTGCAGAACAGAAATGCCATTTCTTTACTTCATTTGATTGCGAATGCAATCTAGCCTACAGAATGGTAATGTAGGATTCCCCATGGGGGTGCCTCGATTAGAGAACAGAGGAGTACACAAAAGGACTTCCTTTGAAGATGTTTTGGCTGCAGTACATTTTAATCTACAGAGAGTAAGAAGTTTCTCAATAGGCAAAGTGAAAACTGCAAGGTGTAAGGAACTCAATGCATTATAGTTGGCGTATATTAGAAGTTAAACAGGAAACTTCCACGATATGCCTTCAGACTCGCGCGCGCATGGCAAAATGTGGTGGCTAACGTTATATATTTAAAACAACAGATTATGTATGAGTGGCTTATCCAGGTATCTTAGATAATTAACATTTTTGAGCGTGAGAATACAACAACAAAATAATATTTCAACAGCGCATACTACTGCAGGCAGACTACGTCCTCGAACATAGCCCACACATTTGTACTACACTGTTCAACCATAGCCTAATCTTTAACATCAACCAAGTATCTTAAAGGCGTCCTTTAAAAGTAATTCACAGTAAGCACGTAACGTTGATTAATTTGAGAATACATCTCCTATTTTAACGAAGAGATATTACTTTTATATATGACCTTCTAGAATGAGGGAAAGGACTCAAATTACAGTACACCGAGGGACACCTGTCTCTGAGAAACAATCCGTCGGGTGCTTGTTTCATAGTTCTCATGAGACAGAGAAAACGTTCAAACGAGGAACAAACAATCGTAACTTTGCAACTATGCTCTTACCTTTGAAGTTTCGCCGTCCCTGTCTTAACTTTAGACCGCGTACTGTACTTAAAGAGAATTGTTTGAGCCACGGAGAGTCCTCATCCGCTTCGCGTTGCCAGCCGCGACTGACCAACGGTGGAAATGCCAACTTCCAGTAGGTAATCGGGTGTTTTGTGAGAGGAGGTGGTTCTTCTGACGGAGGAGATATTTTTTCCAAAGAGACGCGGTTTGACAGCGAAAGGCAGTTCAATGTACTCAGCCACTACATTTTGCTTAGCATCATACCTACTACAACTGTCAGCCGGAGACTACCGACGACAAAACGAGCCTTAGGCACACTCTTATTCTAAAACCGCACCTGTGTAACGGGCTCTGGCTGAGTAGGAGGAGCGTAGAGTGCACCTGTAGAAAACAGACACTGACATCCCTGCCATCTCAACCTGAAATAGGCCTACCAGAATAACATACAGCACTAGGATAATATCAGTAGACTAAATAACGACAGAGTGTAATAATAAGATTGTATGAGTATTATTGAGCCACAGTACATTTTTGTACTTTTTTATATACTTTTTACATTTTGTGTGTTGTCATTTAAGTGTTGTGTCTTTGAATTTGTTTAATTTTATGAAGTTGCCCTCAAGGCTACATGTTGGACAACCAGTTTTGTAGCCTACCATAATCTAGAAGCCTATGTAGCCTACACTCACTCATTCCTCAAATCAGAATTAGCTCGCAATCATTAACAAAAAACTTGGGACATTTCCCAGTGTAGTAACATTGAGCTATTTACTTTTACTAGCACATCTGATTCTGAGCCAACCATGCCATGAAACTCTAATGTCATTACACACTTGCCAAGTGAGGGCGTGGTCCTCTCCTACTTATTCACCATTCTTGGATCCATCCCCCATTCCATAACCGTTTTCCCTGCTGAAGCTTGTTCAATGCTCTGGAAATGCCAGGAAGGAGTTCCTGCAAAATTAATGGGGCTCACCATGGCAACCAACCTATACTGTGGAACTGATGTTAAGCTTAGAAATGAGTAACAGTGACATCCCTACCAGCCAAGCCACCCACACATGTTCACTTTGTTTCTGTGGTAAATCTTCTGTTTTATGATTGATTGTAACAGTATTGGAACCCTACCAGGGTGTAGAGATATTGAGGTTGGTTGGGGATGGGGTGGGGGTGGGAGACCTGTGTTAAATCTATCTAAAAAATTAGGACCTGGAAAGCTGTTACCCATTATGTGTATATAGATGTCTGCAGCCAAAGGTTTTCATTTACATTCGCTGGGTTTGATGGCTCAGTCTTTTGGCATCAGAAATTTCACTAAAAATGTGGGCAGGGCACTCTATCTAGACTGGCCTGAAATGCTGAACAATTTATTTTGGCAACTCCTTGGTCACTTATCTTAGCCCACTAGTCAGACTCTCTAAGAGCTGAGTTAGCTTAATCACTAATGTATACCACAAATCAATATCAAAACCTGTCAGGTTCCTTTGTAATAATTCCACTGTAGCCTTTACCAATGTTTAGTCACGTAACGTAATGAAAATACCCCATAGTCACAGCCTTGAATGATATGGTCTCTCATTGAACTAAATCTCAGAACAATGATAAGAAGGAAGTACTGGGCTGAGGGGGAAGGAAGCTGTAACATCGAGGCCATCATGATCTGAGGGTGAAGGGGAGTCTTCCTCACCATGACAACGAGGTGGAACGAAAGCCAGCGATTGGTTGGGACTCCCAATAATCAAAGCCTAAACACAGTTTCAGTGTGACATGAATCATTATTGCACCCCTTAATGGTTTGAAAGGAGAAACATTTGATTATGTTTGTAAAAAAAACTTCCATTTTAAGCCAAGTCTGATGTCTTAATGGATAATGTGTTACATTGCACAGGGTATGTGTGTGTGTGGGGGGAGGGGTTGTACTGTTGTAAGCATCACTAATGACTAGACTGTGAAGCTGTGTGCCTACCTTCAGTTTTGACAGACCACAAAACTAATAGATATGGTAATTACCACTGTGATCTATACCTTCTAGAAGTTCAGATTCCTTCAGCATTGCCTGTAATCTGCAGATAAACTCTGTTTGACTGTGGAGGAGAGGAATGTAAATAAACAATTACCATCAGGAATGTGAAAAGAGTTCATGCAGAGAAACACTCACTCCTCAGCTATGTATCACAAGCAGTCAATTTCACTTATTTATACTGTACAGTATACCCTAGTGAGTTATACCATTGAAACATTTGTTCAGTCATCATTCTCAGATTCAACCATTTAAAGGATTCATCTATTTAACATCTGAGCAAGCTAAGTTCTCTTCAAATCAACATTTGGTCAAAGCACTGGGCTCTGTAAAGCGCCTTGAGGCAATTCTATTGTTTTGGTGCTATATAAATAAAATTCAATTGAATTTGCACATTGGCACCCTCAGAAGTGGGTTTGTGTAACATTCGTATTCAGTACATGTTTCATTCTGACAGTGATGTAGACCATTTCATTAATTGATTGTGTCTCAAATGTTAAATCTAGATGACCTTTTAGTACTTTTAGTACACTGCAGAATATGCTGTGTTGGGAAAGTTCACTTTCTATATGAACAAGTTCAGTTCATCGTTCACACATTTTAAAATGAACTAGTTCAGTTCATAGTTCATAATTCAAAAAATTTGAACTAAGTTTACAGCTCCAAAAATTTAACTAGTGAACCAACTTTTTTTTCAATATGTTGCGAGCTATAATGTTTCTAAATCTCTATATGTCTGCAATACCGCTCACGGTCTCTACGCAACTTCGGCACTCTCACACTTGCCAGGCATAGACAGTAGAAGAAAGCACACGCAGAGATTGGATACAGGACTGTTAACGGTGTATTTTTCGCCTGGAAGTCTCTAGAAATCTGGCACCTTATTGAACAAAATTAAAAAGAGTGAACGTGCCGTTCACAGACACCAGAATGAACGCGTTCACATTATCGTTCATCAGGCAGTAATACAGTATGTTCAGTTCACGTTCACCCAAATTATGAACGACTTCATGAACTTTCCTTCAATGAACCGAGCAGGTACGTACAACACTGAGAATATGTATCTTTATTTGCAGCCAAATGCAGACACTGAAAGACACAGACCCTGAGAAATCTTCTGTTGACTTTTGTGTTTCAGTCATGTTACTGAATTTAAGCAAATGCAATAAACACATTAAATATTGGACAGACTGGTGGGAGAAAAACTAAACGTTCATTATTTTATAAACCTTGGGCAGCTTTATTACCTGCTCTGTCTAAGACTTCATCCCCCAAGAGCGCTGTTACACCAAGATCATTGAATATTACATTGGGTCATCAAACTAAGGCTTCTGGGGAAAATGCTTTTATTATTATCATTATTTTAGATGCCCCCACATGCCACTGTTTAAGCAGACAGGAGAAAATGAAATTTGAGGGTTTAAGTCTCTGTTAGTGATTTAGTAAAAGATGTATTAGGTAAAGTAAGTAAGTGGTGAACAATATGTGTCAAGGAATTATGGGAAGTTAAAGTTTAAAAACTGGTCTGTGTGTGTGTGTGTGTGTGTGTGTGTGTGTGTGTGTGTGTGTGTGTGTGTGTGTGTGTGTGTGTGTGTGTTTGTGTGTCTTTCATCTCATCCCTTCTTTTCTTCTCTCATCACTCTATCTCACCTCTCCAGTATTCCATCTTTCCTCTCAGGTACAGTCCTCATTTCTGGTGATAGGTTGTTGATATTTTAGCTCAAAACTAAACCTGAACCAATGTGTTGATTAGCTGGAATAGTGTATTTGCTCGGTCTGAATCACTTAGTTTTTTCCCATTTACAGAGCTAGAATTGTGCACAAACACCAGACTTTTTCTGTGCACCTGTATTGGATGGAGATCTAGAGGAACACATGGAAAATGTCACTGAATTCAATACATATGGATTGTAATCAAGGACTACACCTTTAACATATAACTGTTCAACCCACTGTGGTTCCTTTCTTGACATCTTCCACATCTCCTGTTTTCATTACATGAATTACAGTTATCTGTCGCTGCTGCTTAGGAGAGTCAGCTAGTGAATTAGACAATTTGACAATCTGTCAGTATCAATATGTAAGACACCCTCCAAAGCAAGATGGCTTACCTGCCTTACTCTTTATAAAAATGAAAAACAAAGCTCTATGTTATCACTGATTCTTTCCTAAATACAAACCCAGCCGGCTGAAGCTGAGAGATACAGCCCATCATGAAGACAATATTGATACTGGGATGAGAATATTATCTGAGATTTCAGTTGATCGTCTCACAGTTGCTACGGCCAGACTTGGGATTTTCTCCAGGAAGCCCCATTTCATCCCCACTTCAATCATCTCATCACCATAGTGACGGGCAGAGCACGCCAGGCAGTATGCTTCAAAATGATGAAGCAATGAGAAAAGGACAAGAAAAGAAGTGAGCAGAACACAAAGAAAAGAGAAGGGAAAAGAAAGGGCCCATCGTTATCTGAATTACTATTTCTGTAAAGTGTGAATGAATCCTCGAAGGACCTAGCTGTCGGTGGTGTGTGAGGGCCCCCTGCGAGGGCTGAAAGCTGCATCTGAACACCATGATCACACAGATGGCATGGGGTCCACCTCAGTCCAAATAAAACAGCAGGGCTGTTTACCTGTGGAGCAGCTGGTGTATGAGGACAACTGAGTTTGGAGCAGCTGCACACATTAAATGATCAATGGCAGAGTGCAAAAATCTCAATGCTTTAATGAACTGAACAAGTGCCAGGAACGTCATCTCAGATTGTGACTTCAGTTGCTACAAATTCTGATTTACATATAAAAGCAATTACCATTCATTCTGCAACTTATAGCCAACTGCTACCAACAATATAGTTTAACGTCCATGCACTGTAAAGGAAAGACGAGTTCCACGTGACATACGAGCAAAAATGTTATTACATTAGTCAGAAATTAAATGTCGCTGAGATTTCAAATCTCCCAATCACCTAAACCTTGTTCAATTTCTGCTACAGAGGAAGGAAACATATAACTCTATTCAATATGAATTTAAAATGACACATACTGAGCTATAAACATGGAGGAGGTTGTGTGAGATTACATTTGAGATGTATTACATATTTGTTATGCCTTATCTGCAAAGGATAAATAATAAAGACAATTAATGAATTGTAATTGTGATCTAATAATCTCAGGGCTAAGAAGTGTAAGAGCTCTGGCACACTGGCATGATTAATAATCATCTTCACCCAAAAAGTGTATAAGGGGTTCTCTGTGTGCCTTTCTGTTCCGTGGCCTTCAGGGTTCGCTTAACATCAGTGCTCTAACCTCACTCTCACCCTTGCATCTGAGGTGTCGTATCAGATAGGGAATGAAAGAGAAGGCAGAGAATACAGGAACACCATTAAGCAAAATAAGATGGAGTGCATGCCTCGCTACGTGCTTGGTTACCCAGAGTAATGGAGCTGTTGAGGAGAGAGGTGAAGGGGAAGCGAGAGGAAAGAGAAGGCGTGGCAGGAAGTTGTGTAGAGGAGAGTGAGGTGAGATTTTACCATTTTTACTTACTCAACCTGTACCCAACGGAATATGAGACAGGATAAAAATGAATACTCACAGCACACATTCAGGATGTGTGCAATCAGAATCCTTAGCAGTGTGCCTTACTCAAAAAGACAACAAAATATGGGGTTCCAAAAAGTGGTCTTGTGGCTCAACTAAGGGGTACATTTGAGAAAACAGTTACTAACTATTGTATTAACCACAATTTAAATTATAATTCTAAATATAATAACAAAAATTAAATCCCTCATTCTGATGATTTCCTGGGTGATTATTCGTTTTTCACAAGTGTAGACTCTGAACAATATGTTTGGCATAATAGCTAACATTTAAGCCTATAAAAATAACATAACATAAACACTAACATGTCACATAAAAATGGAAAATTGTATTATAAATGCCCAAGCAAGATGCTTTTATACAATCCACAAGGAGGTAAACTAAAACTAGAGCTACCAGACTATGGAGCGGAGCCCGTATCTTTTTTATTATTTTTGTTAATACATGGCATGACAGCTGTTATGCTTCATCTAAAATATGAAGTGTAATGTAAATTATTCATTGTTTGGATGCAACGCCTTTGACTTAACATCATGTAAACATGAGGGAGTAAGATGACCCACTGGTTGACCCCAAAGGCTCTGGCTTATTTTGGAAAGTGGTTAGTAGAGCAATCCAGAGTTACACTTTTTTTTTCTTATTCAAATGTTATTACACACTGACAGTTCATCAACATTTTAAACTGAGATTACTTTTGATGTGAGACGAATTATTCCTGATATGTAAAAACGTTGACAGTTGTGATCAGGGGTGTGAATGAACAACATTTCTATATGTTAACAGCATTGTACAACATGCACATCCCTAGGGCAAACAGGGCAGTACATGAGTGCACAAGATTGTGCAGGGTGTGGGAGAGGGAAATAACAGGAAGAGAGGAGAAGTGAGAGTGGAGATACTGCCAGACATGTCCACAGGGATAAGCCTGAACTGAAAATCAATTCGCAAGGTGAAAAGAGGAAGACAGAGAGCGGAGCAGAAGTAATTCCAAACCCTGTCTCCTTGGCTGGTCTGACCTCAGCTGCTCAAGGCACCTAGAGGCCAAGGTCACGCTAGTTACCATACCACACTGTCACACCTTGAGACTTAGCAGCTAGCATACTAGTTCAGCCTCATCTTCAACTAGAAGAGCTTTGCATTCTGAGGACAGCAAACAGACAGAACTTGAAAGGGGCCCCTCATAGAAACCCCTGTGTCCCATACCTCTCTTCTTTTGTGTAACAACATTGCCCACAGCCTAACCCAACCTGCTAAAATGGCTACCCATTAGGAGAGCTACTTTAGCAAAGTTACATCTGGATGTCAGTTGCCCCTCCTCACCAGGAAAAAGACCTAATTGCAAACTGGGACACAATATAGGCCACATGGCAAAAAAAAGCAACTTTTACACGTGAAGATGGTGGGAAGAAGCGAGTGAGGACCGATACAGAGGTGTAGGGAAAGTGACAAAGAAAGCGAGAGAAAGACAGAGGAGAGCGGTGTTGAGAGCAAGTAGATCAACAGTGAAATTTCTTTCACATGGGATGTTAAGATGTAGCCCATTAGTGGAACCAACAGCCTGATACTATGAGATATTTATTCAGTTCATCTGACCCAAGCCTATGCACTTCTCAAAACCTGAGCACAGCAACGCAGAATACTTAACTCCACAACCATGCTGCATCCTGCACTGATCTGCTGTGTCACTCTCTTCTCGTGAAGGAGGAGTTTCATTTATGTTATACGTCCTGTCATGTATTTTTCCATCTTCAACATGCTTCACTCCATCTCATCCCCTCACTCTCAACTATGGGAGAAAGCTGATTAATCACGCCTGCCTCCCTCATGGTCTCACCTTCATTTGTCTTTTGGTAGAGGAAGTGGGTCAGCAGCACCTCCAGGTCTATGTTTGGCACTGGTACCTTCCATGCCCTTCCGGTTTCATTCCGTTTGCTAGGCCCAGTAGACCAAACAGATCTACTTAGTAGACTCTTTAGACTATGGAAGACTGAAGAATGTTTATATATACACAATAAACACTGAGCAAGTTCCCTGAGTATTATAAATCTATACCAAAAAGGCTGGATACCCAAATATAACAAGAAGATAAAGTCTCTGTTGGATTGGAGTGAGAGCTACACCCAGAGACAGAGATGCCCTTTCTGCATTAGCATGGCTCTGACCTGCGAAATGTGTGAAATCAGCCTGACCTTCAATCACAGCTATACCGTATGCAGAATTTCACCCTTGTAATGGGCTCAGTGACATGCATGACAGCATGACAGATTTGGATTCAGATATTGTGCAAGAGTGACTGACACACACACACACAAACACACACACAGATAGAGCGGGGAAGAGAGGTTGGAGAGAAATGAATAGAGAGGGGGAGAGATAGAGGGAGGGAGGGAGGGAGGGTGAGATAAATAGAAAGAGAGAGAGAGAGAGGGAGAGAAGACTAGATTTCGTGGTTGTGTAGCACAGACCTTTTGAGGTCCATAAATCACCTTAATTCATCCTGAAAGTGTGGCCTATATCATTATTTGCCATTTCTCCAAGCCAACAAAATACATCACACTCAACCAAAAAAATGGACATCTTAGCCACATCTATATTTAAACTGCACCAGACAAGGGACCTCCTGTAGGTCTCAGCAGGCTCTTTCACTCCTCTAACTGAGATTCTTTCCTGCCTGCAAACCTCACTGATGCTGGCAATCACTAATGGTCCTGATGGACTCATCTGATGCTCCTGGGCCATATGAGGGACCTAGGATGTTGCAAGTTCTCTTGCCTCTTACCCCAGTTTGTATTGCTCAATGTAAGCCAAATGCATTCTGCTTGGGTTCCCACAACCAAGAAGGACTCTCTGAATGGATAATTACATACTGCTTATCAGACGTCCATTTTCATATCAAAAGCCAAAAAGAGGTAACGTTGACCGATCAAGAGGAACAAAAAACTGTTTCATTTCGCTGGTTTCTGTCTTGATTGCACCACTGTGTTTAAAATGTTACGTTATCTAGTGGGTTGTGCAGTGCAGAGGATAGAAAATAATATGCTTCAAGGACAATTTTTAAGGATTCACTTGGGGATTTTAAATGGAAACAGCTGAGGGAAAATAAACATAAACAAACACTTGTTAGGTAGTCATTATGTGGAGAGCCTTTCATGTCGATGCAAAGAATTTTTGGTCCATGAAGGACTTTATCTTTTAGCGAGAAGATATTAGGCTAAGTTATGTGGCAAATATCCAGTTAAAAGCACAAACAGTACAAACAATATAATGGTGCATGATTGATAGTTGTGACAATTAAACAAAATATAAAAAAATAAAAGAGTACTATCTATATTGACATGACATCACACAAACATAATTAATATGTGGGATGTAAAATGAGCCAACACTGACTCCTATTGTTGAGAGGTGGAAATGACAATGTTTCCAAAATGTGGGAGATTTGGGAGAGGGTATTCTTATGGAACATATTATAACACAATTTTAAACCTTTTTATGGAACATCATTTTTTTTACCTTGATAGAGAAACTCTGACTTTAATCAAGTATGTATGTGTGTTAATCATGTGCCTTTCTGAGCTGAAACATGACATTTCTGTCTGTGTATGTGTGCTTATAAGTGTACCTTCTGTGTGTGTGTAAGCGAGGGCTGATAAGTAGTCCTTCTTTTCTGCCTTGCTGATGCATTACGTTGCAAAAAGCATAGCAAGATGACCTCGGATGTGGAAAACTCACCATGTGGTTATCTCTGCTGACATAGTGCTTTGGCATCAAAGAATGCTAACTTCTGTAGTACTATTTTTGAATGAATAACGAATGGATTTACAGAATACGCATTGATTTATGTGAGACGAGGTTAGAATTAACCGTTGGAATTTGAAATAAGAGGGCGTAACCTCAAGTTGACCCAAGGGAAATAATGGGTGTGGTATTTGATACAGAATCGTCTTCTGATTTGAGAGATGGGATGGGAGGTCAAACCTAATTCAACCAAACAGGGCATAGGTGAGAGGTGTTAGGTAACCTTTTAAATATCTTGGTGTAAATGTATTAGGCAGATATATTCTGGAATTAATCTCTTTGTTGTGGCTTAAATCTTACAATAAATCTGTGAGAACTTCACATCCTGGTTTCGAATAGCTGTTTGAGAAATGCATGGGACTGCAAATAGACGCGGCACTTCTTTCTATATAAACCTTGTGTGATGTGTTTAACTTTGCTTCTCTCTCTTCCTCCAAGATGAGAGTGAACCTGTGCCTCTCTCTTGTCTGCCAGGACATGAATGAGCCTGGTATGCATATTGAAAAAAAAGCTACTTATACACAACTTTGGAGTCCGAGGTAAACTTGAGTGTGAATTTTAACCCAACAGACCTACACATTGTTTAGCTGCTACACATTGTTATATAGATATAAAATAATTGTGGGCAAGGTTACACAATGGTGTTCAAATTTGGATGAGTGGAAACAAGCTTATTGCCAGTCTATGACAACAGCTAGTGTATGTATAGATTACACTTTGAACATATTTTCTGCATGTCTGCATTTAAACACTGTCCTAGTCTGATGCAGTGAAATAAACAAAACAGCACATATTTTTAGAAATAGCTACATTATTCACTATTCAAATAAATCATTGACGAGAATAGGCATTTATCATTATTTTGCTGTATCACTCTTCAGTGAAAAGGCCTTGATGAAAAATATTTCAGGATAGCCTCTCAGTCATTAAAGGAGGAGGCAGAACTGGGAGATTAGAAGTGTTTATTGCAAGATTCACAAAGGAAGGGAATGAACAGTGATTCACAGTGGTTGAGGACAACACATGTGCAATTAAAATCAAGATGGAGAGTGACACTGGTGACAATGGAAATTTTGCCTGAATGAAATAATGTGGTGAAAGTTAAAAGTTAAAGGATGTGAGAAAATGTGTGTGTTAGTACATAAACACATGGTGTGTTTAGAAGCACTTCCTGTGGACAATGGAAGGTCCAGCCTCTTCATACTCATCCTTGCTGATCCACATCTGCTGGAAAGTGGACAGGGAAGCCAAGATGGAGCCACCAATCCATACAGAGTACTTACGCTCAGGTGGAGCAATCATCTATGGTCAGAACAAAGCACAGAGGTCAGGCTTACAATCACTTAGTGTATGTAACAATGCTTGAGACAGCTTCCAAAAGCTCTCTATGTGTAAATAACATAAAGGTGAAGAGTCCTTGATCTTGTTCTGTACCTTGATCTTCATGGTGCTGGGAGCCAGGGCTGTGATCTCTTTCTGCATACGGTCACCGATACCTGGGTACATGGTGGTACCGCCAGAGAGCACATTGTTGGCGTACAGGTCCTTACGGATGTCAATGTCACACTTCATGATGCCGTTGTATGTGGTCTCATGGATTCCAGCAGACTCCATACCTGATGGGAAACAATGAATAATGAATGGAGTCTACAGTCTTCCAAGTCAAGGTTTTTGGAACTAAGGAATGTAGTCTTGTCAACAGGGGTTCTGATGTTATGTGACTCACCAATGAAAGAGGGCTGGAAAAGGGTCTCGGGACAGCGGAACCTCTCGTTACCGATGGTAATGACCTGGCCGTCGGGCAACTCATAGGACTTCTCCAGGGAGGAGGAGGAGGCAGCAGTGGCCATCTCATTCTCAAAGTCCAGAGCCACGTAGCACAGCTTCTCCTTGATGTCCCTGACAATCTCACGCTCGGCTACAAGTCAGATAAATGTGGGGGGGGGGTATGCAGAGATCAGAACAAGCGTGAGAAGGCATGTCACACAAGCCCACACTTAGAACAAATGCAGTTCTTTAGCTCCACCTGTAGGCGGTGCTGGTTGACTAGTTCATACATTCGGACCAATCATGTCCAAGCATGTACAGCCACGCTAAACGGAATGCAGATCACAGGTGCATGCTTGTGTCACATGACTTCCAGCCCGTACATACAAGCAATCAATCAACCATTCCACTCTTGTCTTCCTGGTGTCTCAGAATAGAACTGATGAGAGCTGTTGTCTCTTTGTTTCTGGAATACATTCTGTCTGTCTCTCTCACACACATACAGACACACATACACCTGCTTGACATGTAAGCACCCCACACTGAACCGTGACCATTCTTGGTAATAGCAACTGTTGTTGATATTGCATTCACTGGCACCTATCATAGACTGCCAGAGAGCTGAAACACATTCAATATGTCCAGTCTCTTGAGTATAATTACCATTTTTTTTCATTACCATGTATTCAGTGTTCACTATGTTTGAGTGACATAGTTTTAACTGTCACTGTGGTGTGTTGTGTGTGACACCCATGCAGCTGACAGTATCCTCACCGGTGGTGACAAAGCTGTAGCCTCTCTCTGTGAGGATCTTCATGAGGTAGTCAGTCAGGTCACGGCCAGCCAGGTCCAGTCTCATGATGGCATGAGGCAGAGCATAGCCTTCATATACTGGCACATTGTGTGTCACACCATCACCAGCATCCAGCACAATACCTACAGACAAAAAGGGGGGCTTCAGTGGGTGTGCCAAGTAGGATTTCTTTTAGATACCATAGAAATACATTGGACCTCATGGACCTTTATACCTTATGTGCTGTTAGCATACAATAGAAATAGTGCAATAATGAAAAGTAATCACTGGTGAAGCACTTAAGCCTGTCTAAGTAATGTGAGCCAAAGTTCAGGGCAGTACTGCTAGGAGGATTTGCTTGTGCTACCATGGGGTGAAAGGTTAAGAGGCTAGTCTGTAAGGTCAAGTAACAGAACTATGTGTTCACCACTCACAACATCCCACGCGTTGCAAAATATATACTGTACTTTGACTAAGAAAATATAACATGTGTAATATGAGCGTTACCAATACGTAATACTCACCAGTAGTACGGCCAGAAGCGTAGAGGGAGAGCACAGCCTGGATGGCTACATACATAGCTGGAACGTTGAAGGTTTCAAACATAATCTGCCCAGAGTGGTAAGAGAAACAACAGTCACTCAACTGCCTCTCACCTCAACAGACACAATTATCTTGTCTCCTGTTCTTTCACACTAACATAACAAAGTGAGTTTCTTCTGTGTTTGCTCACTGATTCATCCACTCACTCATCTGCAGCTAGTCAGGGGCTAGTCAGGGGCACACATGACCCTCTGAGGTGGGTTATGGCGTAGGGCTCACTCACCTGGGTCATCTTCTCTCTGTTGGCTTTGGGGTTGAGGGGAGCCTCAGTCAGCAGGACGGGGTGCTCCTCGGGGGCCACACGCAGCTCATTGTAGAAGGTGTGATGCCAGATCTGAGGGGGGAAACCACAGGTTCTTCAGGTTTTTAAAGGTCTTTTGAAAAGAAGTTGTGAATTGACTGTCAGTAAGCTCTTTCACTGTGCTCTTACCTTCTCCATGTCGTCCCAGTTGGTGATGATGCCGTGCTCGATGGGGTACTTAAGGGTCAGGATACCTCTCTTGCTCTGGGCCTCGTCTCCTACATAGCTGTCCTTCTGTCCCATACCCACCATCACACCCTGAGAAGAAAAAGAAGTAAATCACGGAAAAGTGAAGGAGAGGTAGAAACTGTGAACAAAGTAACACCAATCTGCTGAAAACATTTTCCATGATGCTGCAATTAAGCAAACTATATCAGCTTTACAATATATTTGATCCTGACATTTATGATTACTTTGCATTTTGTTATTCAGAATCGTGTATTGTATTTCATTCTGACATTGTGGCACATTTCACATATAAGCCTGTAAGGCAATATGTAGGAAAATTCTGACATTATGCATTGAACCAGTGACATGAATGTCCTTCAGACGCATGCTCCCAAACAATAAATCGTTCACTGACAAGGCTATTTTATGACACCCTCTCTCTCTCACACCCACACACACACACAAACACACAGACACACACACACAGAGACACACACACACACACAACAGATTTAGCTCAATCACTCAAGTCACTCAATGCCATGGGCTAAAAATATCATATGCAGTGACATTAGTGAGTTTGAAGTTCAGATATAGTCATGATCAAACTGTGTTAAAGAGCATGTTTTACAACCATCTGAAACCCAGTCAGAGTGAGCCGGTGATGTCACCCCACAGTGGCTGAAGATTTTTGATTACGATCTGACTAACCTGATGGCGGGGACGGCCAACAATGGACGGGAAGACAGCTCTTGGGGCATCATCTCCGGCGAACCCTGCCTTGACCAGGCCAGAGCCGTTGTCACACACCAGAGCGGTTGTCTCTTCCTCATCGCACATCTTTAGTCAGACGGGTGTAGACCTGCACTAAGGACACACACACACACAAACACACATTACCATAAAGGTGATAAAGACATCACTACCCAACACAACAAATGGGTAGTCTAGGGCCTAGGCAATAGAAAAGCAATGCTGGAAGAGTAAGGCTAATTAGCACTAAGGTGCTTTGGTCACAGCTGAGTCAGAAGGCAAAATTAATGAATAACACCCTAATTGGTATTAACATTACTACATTTCAAATAAATTGTAAAGTAAAAGAAACAAGGTGCAACAAGTAATTAAAATACTGTAATTGGATAACTGGGACAATAAACTGAATAAGTGGAGCTCCTCTTTCTTTGATTAAAAGGTCAATAAAAACACCATCTCCAACATGAACAGGATGCAGTAGGGTAACTTTGTGTCACTTACCACTTAGGAGAGGAGGCTCACGTGCTTTTGCTCCCTTGAGAGAGTGAGAGGACTGCTCACCTGGTCTACAAATATATAGAAGACACCCCCCTCCCCTAGAGCTTCTCCGTCCTGTCGAATGGATGGATGAGTCCCCATACAAGTCCACACCCCAGGCCTTTTTAGGATACACACAGTCACCCTGTCTCCCTTGCCATGCCTCCCTCCCTCTCTCTTCATCAAGGCATGTTTTTGCCCTCCAAGGGAAGGACGGGTGCAGAGTAGGCTTGGCTTACACTCCCACACAACAGGTTCATGTCAACACATGCGCACACACGGTGAGGGAGTTTAATGTTAGACTGTAATTTATTGATTTGAAGGACATTGAGGGGCGTGCCAATCAGCTAGTTGGACAATAGTGGTTTGCTGAGCACTGTTTGCGTGAGGGGTCTTGCATGAGGGTACAATGAGGGAAAATAAGAAACTATTCATGGAAGCACTGGCCAGAAAAGGGGAAGACCATCCTGAACTGTGACACACAACTGAAGATGATATGATGTCCAGATGAATAGTGAATAAATAAATTGACGTGAAGATGGTGTGAAAGTATTAAGCACGGTTATGATGATTTCTTACATTTAATGGCAATAGTTTAGAGGGGAATTAATAGTGAAGCCTTTAGGCATGTCATCCCAGCATGTCCCACTATAAATAAAAGAGCTACTGTTCGGTGAGACTGGAGAGGTATGGCCTTGCCTGTCTTTCGCTCTGTTGTCAATCACACCTCAGGGGTGGGCAGATGAGTGTGTGGCGGGGTGGGAGGGTTGGGTGGGCATTCCAACACAAGGAAATCTGAATGGTGTGGTAGAGCTTTGACAATGCCTTCAAAGGAGATCTGCCAGCTCTCGCCAATGGCGTGAAAGATGAGAAGACCGCACTTGACAAGAGTCCGTTTGAGACAGATGCTGATCAACTGTCCACAGGATATTGTCAATGTTAAACAAATGACGTGTGAATTAACAAACAGTCCAGTGATGCTTCAGAATTTTATTAAAATGTGCCACTAACTTAACCACACAGCTGAAAAAGGAAACACAAGACCTCAGACCTTATTGCACACGTCCAGCCTTTGAAAAAGGCAAAAAAGCTGTGAAACATTCTTTCAAAGTGAACATTATTTGACTAATGATTCTTCTCTTAGAAAATAGACCATGTGTAGAAAATATGACATCTTGGATGCACACAGTAGTTTTCCTTTAACACACAGTAGTTTACCATTTCCTTAATCACACCATATTTACATACAATTATTAACATCAGAACCACAGAAGCCTTGGAATGAGCCTACTGTGTGGAACAGCACTATTAGATGATTTGCCATGTAAACAATCAGAGGCGATAATTACAATACATACAACAGAAATCAGAACTGTACCTTTTTACACACTAAACTTATTCCAACACACTATAGGACTTAGCATACTGTACTGTCAGTCATTCATCTCTTTTTAAATATAGTACAGATGCATTCTTACATACACACATAGATATACCCTCATACAGTGCACTAAAGTGTTACGCAGGTACATCATCTAATGTAACCTGGGGGGGGGGTTGGGGGGTGGGGGGGGGGATTAGAGTTCAGTGCATAGCTTCACCGCCGCTGGGGATGTGGCAGGTTCACGGCCACACAGCCGCCGGTGAGAAATGGTGTGTGTATTGGAAAGGGAAACTAGGATCAGTGAGGACTGGTGGTTTGTGGGGACTGAGCAGCAATGTGTGAGCTTGACCCCTTCTCCATAAACCGAGGGGCTTTTATGCGAGGACATCATATTTAATAATAAAAATAAAAAAAAAAAGATTGCCATTTCCTCGGGACTTGTTTGGCTGGTCCCAACATTCATGCCTTAGACCAGCGCCAGTTTGAGTCAGAATGACTGACATTCAAGGTTAACCTTCTGACTACTTGGGTAATCTCCGTCCAGGTGTTGCGTGAAGCAGAGCCGTTCTGCAGGTATTTTCATAAGGATGATGCATTTGTGGCTGGCAGAGCAACACTTAAAGTTACTGTAGTGTGCAATGATGCTGGGCTTCCTCTAGAGGGCGCCACTCAGGCACATGAATACCAGCACATGAAGTATAAGCAGGTAGGAGAGGAAAAGGTAGCGGGACTTGGCCCTGGAGGTCAGCAACCTGGAGCAGTAAAGACTCCGACCACGGAGCCAGCGCCTGAGGGCCAGCACTCCACCCTTCATCTGAGGATACACACACACACACACACACACACACACACACACACACACGAAAAAACAAACACACAAAATAATTAAATACATACGCAAGACTTAGTACCTGGTACAATTTATATTTACTTCAATGGATATCATGCAGGTTTTAAGGGATCTGAGTGACTAAAGGCCAACATGAAAACACACACCTTGCGCATCACCACATGTTGGTTAGGGTCCAGAATTAAGGCCTCCCACTCATCATCATTCTCAAGCTGGATACTAAAATCTCTTTGAGGAGATCCAGAGGGCCGGGCTTCCATGCTGAGTGTGCACACAAACACACACACACACACCCGCACAAACATCACACACACACACACACAAAGACAGGCAAACACAGAAAGACAGGATCATCCTTAGTATTACTCAGACAATGGATTGTGAGTAAAAATGAGTATAGGTCTACAACAATTCAGCTCACCTCTTAATTGTTGCATCAGCGAATCCTAAAGCTTCTTCTGCTGCCTCTCTTCTTACCCTCTCCTCCTCAAGCCTATCAGTGAGCTGGGATACACTTTGCTGGGCAGTGTCCAGTTGAAGCTCTGTCTCAGTCAATCTAAATCAGTAATGTGAGGTTACTCAGGTACATCCACTGACATAGAGCTTTTGTTGTTACTGGGAAAGTATGTGTGATTTATTAAAAAAAAAAGAAGCACTGTTAGATAAGCTTTGTCAGTCCAAATGGCAACAAAAAAAATTGGGATAGCTGTTCTACTGAACAGCCCTTCTTCTAAAACTGTAAATTAAGCTATTACATTTTTTCCCATGCATAAAGTCAAGCTAAAGGTTTCAATTTAATTCATGAATGATATAGGCCACAACAAGTAGGCTTAATCATTCATAAGGCCCGAATGAATGAATGAATGAATGAATGAATGAATGAATGAATGAATGGATGAATGGATGAATGAATGCATGAACTCAATGAGCCTAAGCTGAATCCACTGACTCCTTGTTTAAGGGATCTTTATGAAGGCAGTAAAATACCTTCCCATTGTCTTTCAAATGTTTATTTTTGCATCCCGGGGCACAGCAATGGTCTACCATCTTGACAACGTAAGAACAGCACTATGAATGCCTTCAATGCCTCATCAGCCTCTGTTGGACATAAATACACAAACACACCTGCTCCTGAGCTCTCCGGTTTCAGCTCCATCAATGTCCACCACTGCACTGGACCTCTCCTGCGGTGCTCCTGGGGCCACTTGTACACGCGATGAGCTCTGTTTAACAACACACCATCACATTTATGACAATAAACACTTCAAAACAATCTGCCAGGCCATAAATCATTATACACACACACGCAGTCATACACGGAATTCACACACCTGTGCAGGCGCCTGCTGGGTTTGAACCTGGTTCTCCAGCCAGTAGTAGCGGTTCTGCACTTCGCTCAGGTTCAGCTGAGTGTCTCTCAGGGTCTGAGACACGGCCTTCAGCTGAACAGAAACACCACTCTTCTCCTCAATTACCTGCTGCAGCTGAGGATGCCAAACGGAGGGGAAATGTACAGCATGAGAAAAGGTCGCCCCAGTATTTTCTAAACCTCCCATAAGGTTTGGAACTTAACTGAATGCCCATACTCTTCCTCTTGCTTATGTGTTAATATGCTAATGATAGGACACAAGTTCACACAATTTTCTCCATTATGTATTAGGAACAGAGTGGGGGTTGTAACACCTTGGTGTTGAGCTGCTGGAGCAGCAGATCTCTCTGGTGGATCTCCTGGAGGCAGCGCTGGAGGTCCCTGTGCAGCTGAACCCTTTCTGCCTGCAGCTGAGACAGCTGCTCCGCACCCTCATGCTTGCCCAGCAGTGTCATAGACTCCTGAGGCAATGGATATGAAAAACATAGAGGATCCACCAGTGTACATACATGGACAGCCCAGCAGAAAGTCACATGGGCACCTAGTCACTTACCTTAGATGGATAGAGGGGTTGGGCAATCCGGGCTTGATCCTTAAGTGTATTAACCTCAGATAGCAATCTGCTGTTGTCAGCCCTAGGTGAGAAGATAGCGTGGTTAAAGCAACTTCCTGATACGGCTTTCTAACAAACAGGGCAATTCTGTGGTAGAGTGGATTGGCAGAATTGTTGCTTCCTAGTACAGCAAGACCTCAGAAGTGTTCCCATTTGCTCCTGTCAATATCCCATGCCAGACATACCGCAGCACACAACGGACACACAGAGCGTGAAACTCCTCCCAAGCCCCACTATGAAGACCTTTACTAAACATGGTCTGCTATGATGTGTGTGATAAATATATGAAAGGGTGGGGAAAAAGGACATTTTTGATTGGTGCCCATCTTGTGGAAAACATAAATACTGTATACCATTCTATCAAACATCAAGACATACTTCAAAGATAATAAAAAGTTGGGTACTGAAATGGATAACAAGCCAAATGTCAAACATTCATCTGCTAGCTGACCACCAGGACAAAGGTGGAACTGTGAACAGAAGGGGCAAGGTGGGAGATCAGGCTATGTTCATGTGGAATTGAGGTGAGGAGGGGCTATCCATCATGCCACTTCTGTCATCAGGAAGAGACAGATTTATCACGAGTTGTTCAAGGGGGAGAAGGGCGATACCCTCATGCCATTGAGTGCAGAAATACAACACCACAATGGCCTCTGTTGCATAACATAAAGAGTAACAGCATTTAGGGAATGGATCCATAATAGAACTTTTGGTTGCGGCACCACAAGGTGGGGGCTACTGCTCCCTACTGAAGGGATGCAAAGTGTTCCAGTGATTACAAGCTTTTCAGGCTGAAGATGTGAACCCATCTAAGGACAATATGTGAAAAGAAAATAGCAACAAAACCACAACAGTGACAAGGACAAGGACATTGAGACAAAAAAAAATTACAATAAAAAAACACGTCATTTTTTTAAGGAGGAAATGATCTTTGCTTATCTCTAAAAAAAATAAAGACGCCAATTGGTGCCTGTCTAAACAGTTACCTGAGCTCTGCCGATTCTGCTTGATACAAGGAGACATTCTGGTCCATCTGCACCCTATAGGCCTGTGCCTGTTGGAGCACCATCTGTTGGTCATCATATTTATGTTTGAATCCTGCCAGCTCAGCATTCACAGACCGCAGGTTTTCCACTTCTTTTAGCTGTAGAGAGAGAGGAAAACGTAAGCATTTACACTAAGGAAGTGCAGTTAGGGTAGAGCTAAATGAATCACAAACAGCTTTCCTGAGCTAATAATGCCATGCTAGAGCATAATGAAGCCATACCAAGCTCAAACACTGTACTTTAAGCTGCATGCTGCCAGAGCTCACACATTAAGTGCACCACACCACACCATCTTAGTAAGCAACCTAAAGGTCATGGAGTGGATGGAAACTCACCAGTCCATCTCTCTCAGTCTGTAGAGTATTGACTCTTCTACTAAGGATTTCCCATTTCTCTCCTCTCAAAGTTCCAACTGTATCAGGACTTGACTGCTGCCTTGACTCTAATGCTTTCTTAGCTCCAGTTAGTTCCTCGATTAGACGGTCTCGATCGTTCTGCAGACTCGCCATTGCTTTGGAAAATGCAGCCACTTGCTTGTTGTATGAACTCTTCTCCAGCGAGACTTGCTGAAGCTCCACTTCTTTCTTTGATATTGTTTGTGTTAAGTCATTAACCAAGTCAGTAAGCTGGGCCTGTGGGTCCTTGCCTTCCAAAGCCTGGAGCTCCTGGACCAACACATTCCTTTGTGTAGTAAGTGCAGTCAACTCAGATGTGAGATCTCGGAGCTGCCACTCCATCTTGTTCATAGCAGCGGTCGTTTCTCTGAGCTCTGCATTGTATCTACTTTGGAGAACTTTAAAGTTGTCGATGAGCTGCTCACGGTCGTTCTGCAGTGCCACCATGGCTTTCCCTAGAGACTCATTCTGAGACTTCAAGTCCTTGCCTTGATTCCTAGATTCAGACAACACCTGTTCAATCTGCATCAGATCCCTAGCTAGCTCTGCCACTCTCTGCTCTGCCGTTTCCCTCTCATTTCTCATGACACCCATTTCTCTTTCGATTGCCTGTCTCTCAGAGTTGTATTTGCTTTCAGCCTCCCTAAGTTTCGTCTGTGTCTCACTCTTGAGCTGCTCGAGGGTCAGTTTGAGGTCATCTGCAGCAACTTTCTGAGTAAACACTTTTTGCTGAAGATTGTTACATTCAGAAGCTTTGGCTGCAACAGCTTGCTGCAAATCATAAATGACTTTGCCTTTGTCTGACTCTAATATTTCTTTATGCAAGGCTATTATGCTAGCTTCAAGTTCTTTAACCTGAGAATGGAGATTTGAATTCTGAGTTTTTAAGGCCTGAACGGTTTCACCTTCCACTTGGAGTTGTGAAACAGCTTCACGATGCTGTTTTTCAACAGCAAACTTTTGGGTTTCAAGGCTTTTAATAGAATCTTGCTGCTTTCTGAGGAGCTCTTTCAGTTGGTTGTCCTTTAGGGACAGTACTTGGTTTAAGTCTTCTCTGTATCTAATCAGTTGTGCTTTGAGCATGGCATTTTCTGAATTCAGGTCATCCATCTGGTGAAGAAGAGTCTTTATTTCTCCCTTTAGACCCTTCAAGGGACCCAAGTCTCCTTCAGCTGAACTCTCTTTGTGCATTGCAACAGCCTGCTGCAGTAGGCGGTGCTCTGACATCAAACGATCTCTTTCATTTTGAAGGGATGCCATAGAGTTCTTAAAGGTCTCCATCTGTGTAGCCATTTGCTCCTTCTCTTGAATGGACCGGTCAATCTTTCCCTGTAGAGATTTGACCTGGCCTTCCAGCCTTCGGAATTCATGTTGTGTCTTCTCCTGGTCATTGTAAAGGCCATTTAACCTTTCTTCATAACCTTCCACCTGAGTTCGATGATTTGCTTGCAGTTGTTCCAGGTAACCTGAGATCTGTCCATCTCTGGAAGACAGCAGTGAAGAGATCTCTGCATCTTTATTTTGAAGTAGTGTCTTCATATGAGACAACATAGCCTCCTGTTTTTCAAAATCAGCTAACAGCTTGTCATGCTGAGATTTCACTGATGTAAGCTGTGACTCTGCATCTGAAAGGTTTTTTTCTAGATATTCCAGATTCGACTGCATTTGAGATGATGAATCCGTTTTGTCAGACAGTTGTCTGTTAAGTGACGTTTTCTCACTTTCTAACCTTTCAATCTGTGCACTCTGCTCTAGTAGCTGTCTATTGAAGAGCTCTACATCTTGGCTGAGTTCTGTATTGCTTGCACTCATCACAATGATCTGTCTCTGTTGTGCTGAAGATGCTACTGTATAATCATTCAAGGTCCTCTCAAGCCTCTTAATGGTCATCTGCATTTCACTCATTGTCATTCCTTTGCCCCTGCTGTCTTCAAGAAGTCTAGTTACAACATTGCTTTGCTCAAGGAGCTGAGAATCCTTGTCATGCAACGTTTTCTGGAAAATATCATTCCAATGGTTTAATGGCTCAACACTATCTGGTTTAACAGAGAGGATGGCAAGCTTTGCAGAATTAGTCTCCAACTCTCTTGTGAGTCTTTTTATTTGTAAATCTTGGTGATCCACCTGCCTTTTCAACAAAACTGACACTTCTGACTCCTTCTCATTGTGGTGTAACAACTCATCAATTCTTCTCTGAAGTTCCATTAGCTTATCCTTATGAATAGACTTCTGTTGGTCAATTATTTTTCCGAGTTCCCTTTCTTTCTCCTTCATCTGTGATTGGAAAAGTTCATTTTTCTGCTCCAGTTCATAATGTAACTGATCTTTTTCAGAATCACAGCTTGCCAAGTGTATCTTGGCCTCCTCAATTAAATTCTGGTGATTTGCCAATTCATCCTCAAGGTTTTTCCTTTGTTCCGTCATTTCAGTTATGGTCTTATTGTTTTCCTCTAAGTCTTTCTCCATTTTCTGTTGTGCAGAGTTTGAATTCTTCAAAGATCGTTCAAGATTCAGAATCAACTCTTGGTATTTGATATAATCACTCTGGAGCTGATTGATCTCTTGGTGCTTTTCTTTCAGGAGTTCTTGAAGCTCTTTCTTAATGTTTTTGGAGCCCTCACTACCCCTTTGGACGGTCTTCAGCTTTTCCTCAAACGCTTTAACAAGTTTAAGGTGCTGTTCCTCTTTCTCTTTCAGTGCCTTGGCCTTTTCCTCTTTACTCTCTGTTAGCTGTGTCATTAGATGGGAATGTTGTGACTCTAATACATTTACCATTTGAGTCAACTCATCAATTCTTTCAGAATTTTTGAGGAGTAAAGTATCCAAATAGTCATTCTCGTTCTTCACTTTGTCAGATATCTCTTGGAAATTTTCCAGCTCTTCTTGCAATAAACATTTGTCATCTTCTAAGATTCTAACCTTCTCGTTGAGGCTAATGGTTTCTTGTCCATTCTTATTTACAACTTCATTTAGTTCACAGACAGTTTTGTCTCTTTCTTTTAATTCAGCTTCATGATCCATCTGCAGCTGTTGGAACTTTTCAGAGAGGCTTTCTTTTTCTTTCCGTATTGCCTCAATCATTTCTTGATGTGCCACCATTTCAGCTTTATGTGCCTCAATCTGTGCCGTCAAAGAATTGTTCAAATTGAATGCCTCTTTGAGCTGAAGTTGCAAATTATTCTCACTACTTTTTGATTCATCATGCCATTTTTCCAATGAAGAGCTAGCCGTTTCGAGTTCCCTGGCCATATTTTGGTTTTCAAGTTGTATTTCAGTAAACCTCAACCTAAGCTCCTGAGATGAATCTTTCAGGAGGGTCATTTCTGCTTCCAGTTGCTGGTTCTTTACTGTGAGTTGCTCCACAGCAGATTTTTGTTTCTCATTATATTCATTAAGATCTTGCCTGATTGTAGCATTTTCCGCCTCAAGCTCTTCCATTCTTTGTTGCTTGACCTTTGCAAACTTCCTCATCTTGTCTTTTATTTTCTCATTTTCTTCCTCTACCTCACATATTAGTTTCTCAAGGTTTTGTCTTTCTGACTCAGCTTTGTGTGCTTTCAATATGGCTTCCTGTCTCTCTCTTCTGGCCGCTTCCATAAGCTGCCTCATCTTATCCACTTCACTACCAACATTTTCATATGCTTGCAAAAGAGATTCATACTCTTGTTTCAGCTCTGTGTGCTTTGATTTCCATTCTGACAACTCTACAGTTTGAGAATCTTTCAGAGACTCTAACTGACAAGCGAATGCTTCTTTCTGTTGTGTGATGCTCTCTATTGTAAGTTTAAGGCTGCCACAAGCTGCTGAAAGACTGTGGTTTTCACTTGACACTCGCTCAACTTCAGCAACAACCTGCTCTTTGTCACTACGAAGGGAGAATAAAGTTGTTTCCAGATCTGTCTTCCGCTGTCTTAGTTCAGCAACAGCATGTTCAAGGCCAGCGGATGCTGTGCGAATTCGCTCATTTTCTGACGACAATGCCTGATTTTTTTCCTTGACAGTATGGTTTTCTTTCAATGCTTCCTTACGAGAGATCAAAGCAGCTTGTAATTTCTTTGTCAGCTGTTCACTTGGTTTATTTTCATTTGCCTGTTCACTCCCTCCAACTTGTCTTGATCTTTGCTGGAGTTCATTAACTTCAGTCCTCTTCTTGTCCATCGCAAGCTCATGGAGGTGGATTTGCCTCTGTAGTTGCTGTTCCAGGGCAGATATGAGCTCATCTTTTTCAGTGACGACAGCTTGGAGGGCAAGCAGATCTGCATCCTTTCCATTAAGGTTCACATCAAGTGGATCAGAAGATGTTTTGACAGATTCTTCAACCATATTTTTAACAACTTCAATGTCTGATGATTGCTTCTCCATGGCCTCGATTTTCTGTAAAAGTTCATAATTTAGTTTTTGCAGTTCTTTAAGCTGTGATTCAAACATGGTGACTTGTTTTTCATTTCTTTCCAAATCCTTGAAAACTGTGTTTTTCTCTTGCTGTAGGCTTTCAATAAGGAGTTTGCAACTCTCTACCTCCGTCTGAGATGTCAACCATTGTGAATGTACTCTCTCAAGCTCCATCTGTGTTTGAACTGAGGAATTTTGGACAGACTCGAGTTCCTCAGATTTCTTGGCCAGTGCAGTTTCAAGCTCGAGAGTTTTTTCCTCACTGCGTCTTCTAGCAATGTTCTCCATCCCTTGGGACTGTTCTTCTCTTTCAACTTCCAACTCCTTAAGCTTTTGCCTTAATTCTTCATTCAAAGACTGCAACTTATGTAACTGACTTTGCTGTTCATTCGTTATTTGTTTTTCATGCTGGTTCTGGTGCTGCAGATTTTCAATCTCTTGTTTCTGCTCTTCAAGCTGGTCAGTTATTTCTTTGATCTCTCCGAGACAGTTTTCAAGTTCTGTAGAATGCTTTTCAAGTGTCACCAATGTCATATCCTTTCTTGCAATCTCTGTATTAGCCTTCTCTAAACTATGTTGAATGACTTTCATCTCTTCAGTATATGCTTGTGCGGCTATAGCCTGGCTGTCTTTGTCAGCTAGGGCAAGTCGTAGATCTTGTAGAACATCGTCCCTCTGTTCAATTAGCTTCTCTAGTTTACTCTGATGAGAGGTTGAAAGACATCTGCTTTCTTCTAGTTCCTTAACCTTGTCCTCATACTTCAACTGCATTGCATTAAGCTCATTTGTTTGTTGGCAGTGCTTTTCAAGGAGAGCTTCGAAGTCATCTTTTCGTTCTGAGATCTCCTGCATGTACTTCTTCTCGCTCTCCTGAGCCTTCTTTATAGTTTCCTTCCGGGCCAACAGTGCAGCATGTGCCTTCCTGTGCAGAACAGCCTTTTCCTGTGTCACCTTAACCAGTTCACTTTCCGCAGCTACTGACGAGACTTTGGAAACCTCAACTTGATCTCTCCAGCATTGTTCTTTTTCTTCAATTTCTCTTTTTAGTTGATCAACATTAATCAACAATTCACTGTTTTCCTGCTCTTTTTCACGTGTGTTTGCTTTGAGATTCTCAATGGCGTTTCCCTTTTCCTCAAGGGTCTGATGAGATGTGGTTAAACTGACCTCCTGCTCTAGCAAGCTTCCTCTTAAGCTTTCAATATGTTTTTCCTGTTGCTTTAAAAGTTCATCTTTTCCTGACACTACCTGAGCAAATTCAAGGATCTCTGTATTTTTTGACTCTAGCTGTTGTTGTAAACAATCAACGAGGGCTTTGTGCTCTGTTTCTTCAGTCTGACTTTGTAACAATAGTTCTTCAAATTTATCCTGCAATTCTGACATCTTTAAATCTTCTGTCTTCTGCTGTTCATAATTCTCAATTTTCTTAAGTAGGTCTTTACGGACAACTAAGGCTGCTTGGAGCTTCTTCTTCATAGCTTCTTTGTCTTTTGTTAATTTTTGAAACTCTGTTTTTAATTCTTCCTTCTCTTTAACAAATTGTTTTATCTCTACATCTTTATCTTTAATTTCATTTTGGCAAAGAGACATGTGTATTTTGGTTTCTTCTAAACAATTCGACACATCCTCAAGCTCCTTGATTGTGATGTTCTGAGATTTTTCCAGGCTTTCAATTTGGGTAAGAAGACTGTTCTTTTCTTCAGTATATTTCATCCTTTCATTAGAGGCAGATGTCACTACTTGTGTAACAGAGAGATCTTTATCTTTTAATTGCTGGCTGAGTCCAGTAATCAGTTCCTTTTGTTGGCTTATCTGGATATTCATGCAATTAATCTCGTCATCTTTGTGTTGAATTTCATTCAGTGAAGTGGTCTGTTTAACACCTGCCTCTTTCAGATTTTCTGCATCTGTAAGGAGTTGCAGCTGAAGACTCTGCATCTTCTCTTGCAGAAGAACAAGTTCCTCCTTCTCTTTTTTGCACAGCTTTTCTGTTTCTGACAGATCCCGCTGTTTTTGCTGTAACTGTGATGAAAGACTTTGTAGCTCCTCTCTCAGCTGGGTAACCTCCGACTGATGATTCTTTTGCAACTCTTTAATTCTGTTTTGTAGAGTTAATTTTTCCTCTTCAATGGCAACTAATTGATCTGACATAGTTTGTGTAATTTCAGAAAGGTTTTCATCAGCAGACTGCTTGTTACACTCTAATTTTCTCAACTCTTTTTCCATGTCCTGTAAAGCATTCCTCAATTCTAAAGTTTCTTTATCTTTTGCTTGTACAGTGCTTAAAAATCCCTCTAGCTTACTCTTACTTGTCAATGCATCACTTTCTTTCTCTTTAAGCCTTTCTGAACTAACATTTAAAGCAGATGTTGCCTCTCCCAACTTTTCATTCAAATGATCTAGGTCCTGTTGTAAACCATGTACTTTGCTATCTTTAGACATAATCTCATTCTCAAGAGTCTCTACTTTCTCTTTGAGGGAATTCTTATCTTGTGTCTCTCTATCAAGGACACACAGCCATTCCTTTTCTGACTCCTGGAGAATTTGTTCAATTCTTTGAATTTCTGATTTCAATCCGGTGAGTTCTTCACCTTTGACACTAACCTGGACCTGTAGACGCTCCTTTTCCAACTTCATGCTCTCCATTACTTCACTCATGTTAGAGGACTGCTGCTGGATTTGGTGTTGCAACTGTTCCTCCATCACTTGGATCTGGTTGTAGTGACTCTTTTCATGTTTTTCTTTATCAACTGACAGCTTCTTGACCTCTTTCTCCAACTCTACCCTCTCACTATTGGATACATCAAGCTTTTGCTGTAGATCTTCCTTTGTGTGTTCCATTTCCTCTTGAAGGCTTTTGTTCAGATCGCTTAACTTCTCCAACTCTGAAAGTAAATGTTCTGATCGTTTTACCTGAGCAGAGTATTGACTATTTATTGCATGAAGAGCCATCTCTCGCTGTTCAAGATTCTCCGTCAGTGCATTGACCTGTGAAGCCACATGTAGGTGTTGTGATTTCAGTTTCTCTAATGCCATGGAATTTCTTTCATGAGTTGAAAGGTCCTCATCCTTTTGTTTTGAAAGGTTAGCATTGGAAGCTCTCAGCTGTTGCAGCTCTTCTTGAAGGGAAGTAGTCTCATGCCTGACAGAGATGACACATTTTTCAGCAGAGACAGTAGCTTCCCTGCTTTCTGTAAGAGCAGTATTGAGGTTTGAGATCTCGTCATTCCTTTGAGACAACAACGTCTTCACTATTTGCAGCTCCTCAGAATGTGATGCAAACTTTTCTTGAAGATTCATTAAGGCACTTTGTCTCTCCTCAGCCAACTTTGTGAGGTTTTCAGACTCCTGGGTAAATCCTAGGATCTGACTCTGCAAAACAGTCACCTGCTCTGTGCTCTCCACAAACTGAGACTTAAAAAGGGCTGACTCATCGGCTCTTCTCTGCAGATCATCAATGCATTTACGCTGTTCAGCTATGGATATCCTGCTCTCCTCAAGGTCTAACTGAAGTGAGGACAACTCTGAAGTCTGAGCACTAAGGTCATCGTTCAGTTTTGCTATTGACTCACTGAGACTGGATACCTGTTCCTTTAAGCTTTCACATTCTGACTCTTTGGCTTCAAGATGATCATTTAGGCTGTTGCTGTGTGCTGAGGATGCACTCTTTACATCCTGAATGACTAGCTCATTCTCCCTCAAATTTGAGGTCAAAGTTTCAACCTGAATTTGTAGAAGGGAATTTGAATCTGAAAGCTCTGAAACCTGTTCTTTCAAAATCATACACTCATCCATCTTCTGTTTCAGTTGAGCGTCCTGCTCTGCTACCCTTACATTGAGTTGGTTGGTCCTTTCTGACTTATTGTGTAACTCCTCCTTAAGTTTACTCTGCTGAGCTTTCGATTCATCTAACTTCAATGTTAACTTATCCTTGAGCACAGTGAGGTCTCTTTCCTTCTCAAACAAGAGGGTGTCTTTACTCTGCAGAGCAACATGCAAACTCTGTGCTTCTTTCTGCAGCACAACAATAGTCTCCATTCTCTGGTTTATCTCACCCTCACCCTCATTAGACTTGGCTTGCAATTGGTTAATAAGCATGTCTTGCTGTTTCAATGATTCTTCTTTTTGCTGCAACGTTAACTGCAAATCTTCTTTAAATGTATTGGCAACAGAAAGTTCATTCTTGATGTTAATGATCTCTTTCATTTGGTCTGATGCCTCCACCACAGTCTTCTGGATTTCAGCTTTCAGTTTTCCGTTTTGCTCATTCAGGGCTTGAATAGTGTCTCTAAGGTCAAGCAACTCGTCTTGTGTCTTCTGCACTTCCTCCTTTAGCTTGGCATTTTCAGATATGTGTTTCTCCACAGAACATTTAAAATCTGCATTTTCAGTCTCCAGCCTTACAACATTTTCATTCATATTACCCAACTGACTGCTTAGTGTAACAATAGAGTCTTTTCTCTTGTTGAGTTCTACAGTAATGGTCTGGCACTCATGAATCTTGTTGCCGAGTATTGCTTCCTTTTCTTTAAGGGTCTCATTAAAACGTGAGCATTCTCCTTTAAGAGTCTCTGACTCACTCTGGAGTCTTGACACATAGTCCTTCTGTTGCTGGAGCTCGGACTGCAGTGAAGACAACTCTGTTGCCTGCCGCTGAAGCATGGTGTCCTTCTCCATCAGACCTGATTTCAAGGCAGTTCCCTGCTCCTGAAGAAGAGAAAGGGTCTCCTGCAGTTGAGCCACCTGGGTCGAATAGGTCTGCAACCGTGTACTTTGATCAGCACAAGCCCTCTCCTTTTCTGAAAGAGTGTCTTTGAGATTATTAACCTGAGAGTCTGAGAATTCCACTTGCCTTTGTAAACTGATGACCGTCTCCTCTCTTTCACCGAGTGACTTTCTCAGGTCATTACATTCACTTGTCTTTTCCAACACACTTTCTGAAGTGGACTGTTTATTCTGCTCAAGAACATTATTCAGTTCTTCTGTTCGTAAGGACAATTCCTCTTTGTCCTTAATCAGACCCTCTATAATTTTTCGGTTTTCTGAATGTTGCATTTCTAGGCCACTTAATTTGTTTTGTAAAGTATTGCTCTCTTCACTTGCACTGGAGAGCTGTTTTGATACGTCATCATTTTCTTGTTGTAGTTTTCTACTTTGCTCACACAGACTAGACACCTGTGTCTCAAGGTTACCATTTTGCTCAGTTAACAAGGCAACCGTTTTATTAAGCTCTGATGCCACTTGTTGAAGTTCATTCAATTCTTTCTCTTTGTTGTCATAAAGAGAGCGCAACTGCTGATTTTGTACCATCGCTGCCTGATCGTGGTTTTGTAATGCAACAACTTCAGCATATCTCTGAGCCACTGCTTCTTTCAATTGACTGTTCTCTGACACATGAATATCTAGTGAGGCTTTCAAAGAGACATAATCAGACTCCAGCTTTACATTGTTTTCTTGAACAGTGCCCAACTGACTGCTCAGAGAAACCACAGACTCAATCCTTTTGTTCAGCTCCTCTGTATGGCTTTGGCCATCTTGAGTCATGGTTCTCAGTGTTGCCTCTTTTTCTTCAAGGGTCTCATTGAGACGTGAGCATTCTCCTTTAAGAGTCTCTGACTCACTCTGGAGTCTTGACACATAGTCTTTCTGTTGCTGAATCTCAGTCTGCAGCGAAGACAAATCTGTTGCTTGCTGCTGAATCATGGTGTCCTTCTCCATCAGACCTGATTTTAAGGCAGTTCCCTGCTCCTGAAGAAGAGACAGAGTCTCTTGCAGCTGAACCACCTGGGTTTGTTGAGCCTCAATTTGTAAATTCTGTTCAGCACTGTTTTTTTCACTTTCCTGTAAATTGATATTAAGGTGGTCAACCTGAGATTGTAATTTCTCAACTTGATCTTTTAATTGTGAAGATGATATTCGACTCTCCTGAAGCAATTGCTGTAGTTCATTACATTCATCTGTCTTCTCCAACAGGCTTTCTGTGACGGACTGTTTGCTCTGCTCAAGTACCTTGCTCAGTTCATTGGCTTTCAGATTTAACTCGTATTTTTGCTTTGTAAGCTCCTGTATTATTTTACAATTCTTAGAATGCAGCCTTTCAAGACTAGAGACTTTGTTGAGGAAAGTATCTCTTTCTTCAACAAGTCCGGAGAGACGCTTAACTTTCTCTTCAATTTCCTGATGGAGTTTCCCATTGTCGTCTGTTAGACTGTCCACTTGCAGTTGTATTTCACTGTTTTGTTTGAGTAAGGTTTCAATTTTTCCTGACACGTCTTCCAGTTGTTGCTTCTGAATTTTGCTCTCTTGAGATTTTTCCTCAATATCTCTTTGCAATTTCTGTTTTTCTGCTTTCAAAGTCTTCAGGTGCACCTTTATCTTGGAAAAACTTTCAGTTTTTGCTGCAAGTTCCTTTTCAAGCTTTTCCTTATCCACATCTTTGGCTTTAAGCTCAGCATTCAGTTTCACCATCTGACCCTCAGAATCTTCCTGTGCATTTTTCAGCTGCTGCTCCAGAGAAGATATGACTTCTGATTTTTCTAGCACTACCCTACTGACTTCTTCCTTATGCTCCACCTGTTCCTCAAGCTGTTTTGATAGGCTCTGAAGGTCATCATTCTGTTTGTTGGCCTCAGCTAGAAGCGTGTTTCGTTCATCTTTAAAAGACTTTAGTTCTCTCATATAACTTTGCTCCTTCTCCAGAAGTTCTTCTTTTAGTTTCTCATTGGAGGCAGCTGTGTCCTTGAGCTGTGAGAGGAGACTCTCTGACTCTTGTGATTTCTGACAGCCCAACAAGACCTGCTCCTTCAAGGTTGAAACCAGGGGCTCACACTCTGAGAGATGGTTGCGGTGGTTTGCGCTCAGCTTCTGTATTTCCACATGCAGTCCTTGAATGGTTTGCCTGTCCTCTTTAACTTGTTTAGTCAAAGCATCCAACTCGGTCATCTTCAAATTCTTTTCCTCTTTGGCTTTTTCCAACTCGCCTTCTGTGCTCTTCAGCTGTTCCATCAGCTCTGACATCTTGGCATTCAGGGACTGCTGATCGGATGACTGGGAGTCACGAATAATCTGGGCTTCACGTTCAGCTTTGCTCAGAGCACCTTCAATTCGGACAAGGTCTTCTTCTTTATGCCTGATCTCCAGTTTCAGCACTAGGATTTGCTCCGAGTACTCAGTTATGTTACCAGAGAGAGTAGATATCTCCTTGTCTTTTTCTAAGAGAATGTCTTTGAGGTTGTCAATCTCTCTTTCACAACTTTGAAGGTCATGAATTAACTGAGCTCTTTCCTCTAAATGTGCAGAGTTTAGCTTGTCAAGGTCATCGTTTGTTTGATCCAAGTCACTCTGTAGAGAGATTATAGTAGCTTCTTGCTTCTGCGTCTAAAAATTCCAGACAGAAGTAGGAAAAAAGTTAACATTTTTATTCTGGTCACAATATGCATGCTCAAAAAAAAAAGGGGAAGCCTTGTAATGTATGTAAACAGAACCATACCTTTTCTTTGAGCAAACTCAGTTTCTGGGTGAGCTCTGCTACTGTTGTTTTCATCTCAGATGACTGTTTCTCAAAAGCACTGCACTTCTTGGTAATGTCAGACAGCTATAAAAATAATGATGGCGGACGACAAATTAGTCACTTAAACATTAGATAAGACAAGTGGCGATAGACAGACGGACAGATAGACGACACACCCACACATTACAAAAAAACTAATATCCTTACATTATGTTCGGTCTGAAGAAGTCTATCAGACACCTCCTTGTGCTGCTCCTCCTTGTCCTGGAGAGCATCTCTGAGACTGTCAATGAGTTCCAATTTCTCTGAGGTTTTGGCAAGTGTGTTCTCCTTCTCGATCAGAGATGATTCCAGGCACTCTTGTGTATCATTCAATCTACAGAAAAAGGAAGAAAGTTTGAATACAAGTGGCTGTTATTCCTTATGAGACCTACATATAGACACGATGCCAAGTGTAACAAACCTTTTAAAATTAACATGTGAAATTATTATTTTTTTTCTCTACTTTACACATGGGAAATCAACATATGTATGTTGGTTTACCCTTTGAGTTGCTCGTTGAGACTTGTAACAAGGAGCTGGTGTTTTTCAGCATCTCTGGTCTGTTGGCTGCGCAGGGTTGCCAACTGAGCCTGCAGTTTCTCAGACTCATTCTTGATCAGGAAAGTAAAGCAGAAGGAATGATGAAGAATGCATGATGGGCCCGGTGATGTATTAAAACAAGGACGCAGCGCATGTTATTTCACAGCACACAAACACCCCTTCGGTTTTATATTTTATACATCCCCTCCTCTTACACAGAAGGCACATCAACAGAGAGAGGAAGAAAGCTGCACACTGATCACACCCTGTGTCAATAAAGTCAACTGGCGACCATATTCGATTTGTGCATGTACTACACCCATTGTGTGAACACAGGAAAGTGAGTCTGACAAAACCAAACAGGATCAACCCAAGCGTTAGAGGTCACTGCAGTAGGGAGGTTCTCTACAACACACCGACACAAACACACACCTGACAAACCCAAAATGGCCTCCCTTCTTCATTTACATCAAACGTCACCTGTGTTAGAGGGTTTTGTTACAAAATCCTAGTACGTGGGCACAAGATTCTCAATTAACTACATGCACATTTCATCGATTTGTAAGTCCTTGAAATGCTAACTTTAACAACTGCTCTGTTTACTCTCTGTCATTAGTAAGAGCTTGGAGGAAGATGGTAAAACATTTTGAGTGTATGGAGTAAGCTTTAACTTTATTATACACATTTTTCAAAACTAAAATTTCTAAGCAATACCAAATCATACGAAGACCGAATGCCTTCTTTGAGTTAGTTGATTCATGCATGGTGCATCATAGCTTGTGTAATTCTAGACAACAAGGGCATTAGCAAAAGGGAGTGCAACATTTCCCCCTGCACTGTTCTTGCTTAGAAGATGAGGACCACATGAAAAAGCTTGCAAAAGCACTTGGACATAACATCCACAAACCTGCAAGGATTCAATCCGGGCTTGCAGCTGTAGCCTGTCCTCTAGGTCCTGACAGCGGTCCTCAAGTGCAATGATTTGCTCCTGGAGCTGGTTTCTCTCCACCTCCAACTCCTCTACTACTGACCTTAAGCCATCTGTTGTGCAAGTGCACATACAAACACAAACACACATGAGCCCATAGCACTGCAAAAGTGTGTATTTTTCAATACAATCAATAACCAATAAAAAGTAATCAATACACACATGCAAAAATGGTTTAAATAAGGGGCTTTGAGAAATGATTATGTTCACAGCAATTCACAGTTGCTTAAAACTTACAATAGAAAGACAGGTTAAGGATTTCGTATGTTCAGTGATTAGGAAATCGAATTTAGATTATAAATTAACATTTATTTAGAGAGAATGAAATGAGAATGTGAAGTTTTCAAAAACAAAAAAGAAACCCTTAACCTGACCTGACACTATGAGGCAGAACATCTCATAATCATTAAAATCAAATACTTACCAACACTTGCCTTCAGCTCACCTACATGTTTAAGACAACTCACAAGTTCAATGTGTCCAATAAAAGGACGGCAGCACACTCTACTGAACCGAAACTAGGCAGTTCAACCAGCACGCACATGCTTCAAATAAATGTTCACTGTAAGAGAAATGCAAACTAAAAATATTGGTCAACCAAAGCGATGAGTGCACTATGTTGATGTGTTAGATACACACAAATCCATGTTTCAGATGAAACACTGTGAAGTGGTAAGTCATGGTAATAGAAACGTAAAAAAATCCAAACTATAGTGCTATGGAGATACACAAATGCTTGGTGACACAAATGATGTGCATGCTAATATAAACTGTCTAGTGGGTCTCACACCTGTATTAGAGGCAGTGTACTCAGGCCACCAACCTCCCATGTTCTCTCCCTCCATTGGAGTGGTGTTGCCCGAAGGACTGCTAGGATCAGGGAATGACTGCTGCACATCAAATTCCAAGTCCTCCTGCAACACATTCAGTAAAACATATTCCCCAAAGATTTATGACTCGATTCTGGTAATATCCTTCTTGTACAAGTCAACTCTAACTTAAAAAAAAGATAATGAAATCGTTTGTACAAACACAATCAGGTCATATCCTATCCTGTAAAACATACCTGCAGGCTGCGGGTGCCAGGGTCTCCCATCTTCTTGACCCTCTGATGGCGATGCCCTCGGGCCTGGGCCAGCTCCTCCTCCAACTCCTGCTGCCGATTGGCCAGCGCTGGATCGGAGCAGCCAGGAAAGAACCAGTCATCCTCAATCAGTTTTGTGCCACAGGAAGGGGTAGGAGTACACACATTTAACCAAGTGGTGGGGGTGGGGTAGGATAGGGGTTTGGAGTCGGAGAGGGAAACGACTTGGATGAGGGAGTGGGACAGGTGAAGAGGCAGGGTGAAGACAGATACTGAGCCTACTAAAGAGGACAACAGCGGAAGAGAAAAAAGCACCAACAAAGTGCTTTCTCTCCTGACAACAATGACACAATCACAGCAGTTTACACAAATCCATGCACGTTTTCATCAGTGAACAGTGGAGGATTACAAGAAAGTGCTCATGAATATGTTTGTATATGAGATTTGCCAGTGTGTCTAAATGTCAATGCCTGTTTGTGTGTGCACAATAAAGCAGCTTTGGGGGGAGAGGAAGCCATGCACATCACAAGGACAAGTTTACGGCCAGCATTGAGAGCATTAAACACAAAGTAGAGGTGAGGCGATGACTGTTCTTCAAAAGAATTGTATGACCTGTGCTGAAACTCAAGCCTTTAGCTGAGCATATTCTTCCACTCTGAAATGAGGAAGTCACAGAGACACAGCACCGACCGACTTGGTTGCTTTTGTAACGGTACTAATTTTTGGGTTGGTGATTGAGAAGGAGGTGCAATCACAACAAATTCAAATCAGCATTATAACACAATCAAGCAGCACAAAACACATTCCCATCTGTTTTGTGATATCAGGGTGAGGGTCTAACCGAACGCAGATGCAGGGAGAGGCTTAGCTTAGGGAGGAAATATGAGCAGGATTACCAAGACACCAAGAAAATGAAGGTATTCAGCTACACAATGAAGCAAGATATATGGCATTGTCAGCTGTGGAACATATTTGAGCCAAATATCTGGAGAAGTTCTGTCACCCATTCCCATGCAAGGCTTCTACACTAATGCTAGAGGACTGCATTTTAAGCTTCTTCAATGGCACAATTTGAACACTAAAATCACTCTATTTAAACAATATATAATTAAATAATTTGATGAAACAACTTTGGAGGATGGAAAGAAAACACTAAAAAACGACTTGGTCTCTTTTCAATTGAAAATATTCAATTGCTTTTATTAGAGAATACCTCGCAGCTCCTGTGGTCCTCTATGAAGCTCTGCATAGGTGTGACACGGTTTAAGTGATGTTAGTATGTAACATTAGTACAGAGTGAAAGGCAAATTGTGTTTAATGAAGAACATGGGAAATGACTAGAGGACAGTCCAAAGCCTGAGCCAAGACAAATACAAATAAAACCCAGAACTATTAGTATATTGCGGAATTGTGTGATGAGGGCTATAATATTAAGCGGTTCATTACTTTTTATGAAATTGTACAGTCCAGTTTGATCAGGGTCAAATCAATGTCCAGCAACATCAGTTATATTCGAACTCTGATCATTTTGATCCAATGGCCATTTCCTGAAATAGCTCAATATAAAGAGGAGCCTGGGGTAACTTGCTATTAACTTAATTAAAGCAGCAAAATATAACAACAGCTGATGCAAATGCGGAGATAAAATATCTAATATGAAGGGCTGAAATACGTCTGGTGTGAACTTTTAATATTTGCTAGCCAGCTTGGCAAACCAGACATTCTAAACTTGCATGATTTAAAAAAAAAAAAAAAGGTTCGGTCCAACCATTTAAATTGCAGTTTCAATTCTATCCTACACATACACTGATGTTCGGGGGCAGCTGAGTGTTAAATACGTTATTGCCACCACCAGAGGAAAAACTGCACGGCTGCATGTTAATAAAGGTATTTTGGCGGACAGGGCCTTGTCCAGGGCATGAAGAACCATGGAAGAGAAAAGGGGGAAGGGAAGGAAGGACAGAAACACATAATGAAGGGTAAACTGCCAACCTCTACTGCACTGGTGAATGTTTGCCCCTCGAGAAAAAATGATTCTGGGAAACACACAGCAGTGCAGTAGGTGGAGCTGGCTGTTTGGGGTCGGGTGGGGAGAGACCTGCATGCACAAAACTGATGGGAAACTGTTCTCTGTGGCTGCACCCATCCCAAAGAGCAGGAGGAGAGGTGGAGGGGGGCTGGGGCTCAGAGCAAACGCTCGCCATGTTGATGGAACAGAGGAAATAAAGACAAAAATAAACACGCTGTCATGAAAGGCGTCATGCTAAATGAACAGGCAATACAAAAACACTGGAGGGGACAACACAAAATAAAACAAACTGTTGTTTGGGTTGGACTACTGTAGGGTCAAACAGATAAAGGAGGTCATAATCAGGACAAAAATGACATAATGTGCTTTACGAGGGCATTTTGTGACATCAGAATCAAAACATGGTCTCTTCACAAGCAATATCCAGGGATAACAGTTAACACTTAAATCAGTAGACACTTTGAAATCGGTTCTTTATGTGACTGTCCTACAGGTGGTGATTTCAAATTGTCACTTGATTTAAGGCCTTCATGAACCAATGAAAGAAAATTTGACTAAAGGGTTTGGTTTAGATTATTTCCCTTTTTGTTTGAGAAGCTTTTCAACCAGCAAGGGTGGAGACTACATATTTCCTTAACACAATTCTTAGGATGTTTGCAGAAGGCGAGAGGCCTTTTCAATACTAGCAGCAGCTGCAAGCTGAAGGCTTATGAGTGAGTGTGTTCACTTAAGTCAAGCATACCATGACTGTTCATTTTCAATCTGTTCAACTACTACCCCGCCCATCAGAGCCGAACACACCACCACTGGCAGGTTTATTACAGCTCTGGCCTGTTAGTGTTTTTGCGGCGCTAGACAGTCTGCTCATCCCCGCTGTCTTTCCTTACCCTCTCTCTCCTCTTCGATATGGCTCATCCTGAGAGCCATGGAGTTCTTCTCCTCACAGGCCTGGTCACGGGCCGCCTCCGCATCGGTCACCATGGAGACCATATCCTGCCACTCCAGGACGTTACTCTGCAGTTCATCAACACTGCCAGACTCGCTGGCCTGTGGGCGCCAAAGCAAACAATAAAATTAGGGCACATACCAAAGCAGTCATGGTGGTTGACAGGACCAGCTTTGAGGCACGCTGCACTTGGAGAGGCTGAGAATCAACAGTAGTTCATGCAGTAGTAGAGGGGGAGAACTGACCTGAGAGGCAGCTCTCTTGGTGACCTGCTCCAAGTCAGACTGCATCTTCCTCTGCTGCTCCTCATACACAACCAGCTTGGCCTCCAGCACTTCTGCAAACATCAGATGAATGAGGTTTACACATTTTGATTGCCCTTAGGCCATATCAGTTACAAAAAAATATACTGTCCAGTCCAAAACTACCATTTTTGGCTTTAAGGTCATCATACTGGTCCAGTTTGCAGAGCATCTCTTCTCTCTCTTCTTCCAGTTCTGTTACGTGGCTACGAAGGATTGAGACATCTGGAGCTGAGCTTCCAGACTGAGGAGAGATTAAATGATGATACCAAGGTCAAAAACATCTACACCAACAACAGGACAGGTAGACACAGTTAGTTTGAGTGAAATGGCTTGCCTGGGCCTTCTTCAGCTCTTCTTCCAGTTGTCGAATGCGAGTCTTAGACCATGCTTTCATCTTCAAGAACTTCGCTTCGGACTTGCTGGCATCTTCTGCTTTAAGTTTCACTTGGGCTACGAGAATAAGAACATTTTTGAAAGAGACAGCAAGAAAAAAACAAACAGGGAGTGTTATATATACACAAATGTAAGTCTACACCATGCTAAAATGATGACAAAGTTGACAAAACCAACGACGCAAAACGCAACACACAAGGATCTCTTTTTCGTCTCACTTTGGTCAGCATTTCAAAGATGGGACAAACGATTATATATATTTCTGACTACACATACAGCAAACATCTCTACCATCATGTTTATCTACAAACTACAGAATATGAAAAAAGGGGACGATTATCACAAATATCACAGACAACCACAAACATGCTCAGACACAGTGCCACAGCCATAGATGTGCTGACAGCCATGATGCTGAAGAAATCAGACTACCTGCCAGCTCTGAGAGCCTATGTGCTGAGCCGGAGTCCATGGAAGCATCAGAGACAGCGGCCGTGGGCGCAGGGGACCTCTGGAGGTCCTGGAGCTGCCCGCAGAGTGCCTGCTCCTTCTCGGACATCTCCTGCTCGTGTTTCTCTGTGACGCGCCGCAGCTCCGACTCATGTTTCTGCATGAGGTCCCGCAGCTGAGCACGCATCACATGCTTCTCAGCCTCCAGCTTAGACTGCAGGTTCTCCCTCTCCCCCTGCAGACGCCGCATGCGCTCAGCCAACTCCTGTACAGGGTGGAGACGAGGACATTTAACATCACACTTTTTAAAAGTCCATTTCTGTAACTTCTACACTACATTAGACTAGCCAAATCATAGCCACTATATATGGTTTACCAAGGAAAGTGAATTACTGGTGATTTTTGGTGACTACAACTACTGGTGACTACAACTGACCAAATGTTGTTTGTTCAGGGGAAGCACTACAACTAAGAGTAAATTACTTCTGGTAAGTAATGAGTTTTAAGGAGTTAATCCACTTTTTTGAAGGTGGCCAGTTTTTTTTAGTACCAGAAACCACACAGTGCTCTTGGAAACCGAATCTGTGAATTTTAGAATGCAATTTGAAAATTGAATTTGAAATTTGGATTGTGAAGTGGATATTAGACGTGATTTGGCTTGGGTATTATATGTTGCAAATGTTAATTGAAAAGGTTCTCTAATCAACACCCTGAAATCTTATGACTAAACAGATTACTAGTCTTAATCTCAGTTATGCAAGACAATCTTAGAGTGTCTAAACAAAAAGAGATGTGAGATGGCATCGTAAAACTGAGTGTAACACGGAGACGATTAAGAGTCTACAAGCAAGCAGAGCACCTCAGCACACTAGGGAAAATGCAACGGAAAGGCAATACAATATTCACCTTAATCTGCTGGTCTCTGCCATCCACCTCGCCCTGGAGAACCTCGATAACCTGAGCCTTTCCCAGCAACACCTCCTCTTTTTCATGTAGTTTCTGCTTCAAGGCCTTCAGGAGCTGCAACAACACATATATTTGAACAATTCCATAATCAATTCATGCTGAAATCATTAACTTCTTCATTATAAAAAGGGTTCTTGGGACAGTTTTATGCCCTCTGACATCGTCCGGGATTATAAATATGTATGACTGATTACCTGTTCAAGGTCTGCGCTGGCGTCTGATTTTGCTGCTAGTTTAAAGAGTTCCTGCTCATGTTGTTGGTTGAGTTCCAGCAGTGTATTGTCCTTCTGCATTATTATGTCCTTGAATGTTTGGATCTGAAATTACAACCACATGCGCGTTCAGATAAACCCAGCAAAGAGATTAGGTGCCCCTGATCACAAAATAAGAATCACAAAACCCACTCATGCTATCTTACATTTTGTTTGTACATGTTCTCGTTCTCTTGATAATGGGCTTTCTCTGCCTCCAGCAGGGCCTTCAGGCTGTCCGCCTGCTCCTGTAAGAGGCTGGACCTCTCCTCTCCATCCCCCACTCTCTTAGTCAAGCTCTGCACCAGCAACTCAAGCTCCTGAACAGAGCCATTGCCTTCCGATGACTGAACCTACAGAACACATCATATTTAGCAAATAGTAAAAAGTAAATTATATATTTTACCAAATATTGAATTGTATAGGTATATATAACCCTGCATCATCAATAAAAGAACTAGTTTGATGGGCTTAAATGCACTTGCCTGGCTGTCCTGAGTGACAGAGCCGGGCACAGCCTGAGTGTGTTCTCCAGACACTGCCATCTGCAGGTGGACTATGTACGCCTCTTTCTCAGCCAGTTTCCTGTCCTTCTCAACCAGCATGGCATCCATTTCAAAGCCACGTTCACGCTGGGTCTCCAGTTCTTGGGTCTGACACAGCACACACACAGATTAATAATTAATTATATTTTAAAAAGTCAATCAAAATGAATGACTTATCCTTGTGTAAAAAACAGTCACATGCAGTAACAGAGAGACACAAGGTGATACACAACAAAAACCAACATAAAAAGAAAGAACAAGAGTAAACAATGGTCAAATACAGCATGGATCTGCCTGCATATATTCTTAAGCAACAGGAAAACCAGGCATCACATTTCCTGGCAATGCTTGAAAGAATGCTTGAAAGAAGCACGTAGCCTTGGGGTACAAGTTAAAAAGCTATCTTTCACTGTGTCTCATTCCTAACATTTTTGTGGGGAGAACAGTTTATTTATCTGACATTTAGGGAGACTACCCTACATTTTCCACAAAATGCAGCCCCAGAAATGTCTAAAACTGTCGCTGAAAAGACTGTTTTATTCAGTATGAGGAGTGGAGGTGACCACTTTATCTGTAGGACAGATGTACCTTGATCCGTAGCTCCTCATTTCTCCGAGACAGCTGCTGATCCAGCTCCTCCACTTTCTTCTTCAGCAGAAGGATCTTGCCTCGGTTGGCTGCTGAAGACTCAGCCTCTCCTAACTCCCCACTGCCACTCTGCAGGAGCAGAAGCAATGGTTACCATGAACATGACATGTCTGGCCCATTTGGGATCATTATGAGTCAACAGCCATCATGTGGCTTTGAAATTGCTTGGGAACCAGTCATACACAGACAAGTAGCACTTGTATAGCCATTCTACTTCTGTTCATTAAGTATTGTGTGTGCCTTGAAGGGTCATGTTTGGGCTTTGGCACTAGGTGTGGCCGGGTGTATGCTTACCCGTTTGATCTTGAGTGGGCTGCCCTTGCCAGGGGGTTCACCCCGCTGCTTCTTGAGCTCCTCCAGCTGGGCGTTGAGGGAGGTGACCTTGGCCTTGTGCTGCAGCCTCATCTTAGATAGCTTGGCCTCACATGACTCTTTCTCTGTCTGAGAGGATTAAAAAGTCTTTCAGTGAGGGCTGGAAACCACCAAGGAATTGCAGTTTTTTAAACGTTCTGGAGAACTTGGCATTTCATAACCAGTTCACAAAAAGGCATAATAAAAAAGGGCCCAACAGAATGCCCTCTACACACAATGGACACACATTTCAGCCCTGTGTGTTTGCACTACGATCTGGTGCTGGTCAATATTTAACAGATAGGAAGAACAGTGGGGCTGCAGTGTCAAACTGCACGGACAGAACACCATTGTTCCAGACTGAGGGAGCCCCTCTGTTTCTATAGCATGTTGGTCTTATTTAAACCACTTGGTCACTTCCCACCGAGTTGTGATTGTTTGTCACCAGATTGGGACTATGGGACTAACAACTGCTGAGTGATGTGTTTTATCGAATAAGCTGAATGCTCCTACCAATACATGCACACATCAATTGATATTTATATTGTTACATTAACTTAGTCGAGGCAAACAGACACTGTTAAGTCTTCATTTAAGCACTCAAGCTTTTAAGCAAGCTGATAGTCTAACCATTAATGTTAAGCAGTGGGCTTGCTACTAGGCTACATGATTATGATTATTATTATTATTATTTATTATTATGGAGTGGCATGCCATGCATGAGTCGATCTGTAAACTCAATCCAGAACTCAGAAAATGGATTGAGGCTCTGAATAATAGAGCGTTCCATTTCCCCACAAATTAACAAACACTTTAATAGTCAATACTTTAGCCTCTGAAAAGGGATTTTAGTGTGGGCTTATGCCAGTGATGACATCCTTACTTTGCTGCTTTTGTTACACTGGCTCACAAGCGCCTCTTGAAGTACAAAGTGGCATTATGAGAGTGGACGGGTCAGAGCTAGCTGATTAGCATGCTAATCTTAGTAGATATCTGGACAACACAGAGCATAGGCCTTCTTGTAATTACGTCATAACGGTTATTTCTTCACATACTGTTGCAATTTGTTGTTCATTTTGGAATGTTATAAACAAAAATTCTTACATATAGCACCTTTAAATAACAATATTTATGATTATCATGTGGAAAATACATCAATGCATTCACTTGAACTAAGGCAAATGGACACATCAGGGTTTGAAATGACAGAATAATTGAATGTCTTTGCTCGTGTAAACCAGCACTCTACCTTCAGTTGCTCATCTTTGGCACCCAGTGCCGCATCCTTCTCTCGGATAAACTCTTTCAGCTGAACGACCAGTTGCTGGGTCTGGGCCAGCTGCTCCGTCACCTCTGACAGCACTGGACTTCCTCCACCAGCACTTCCCTGAGGAGAGCCTGGGGCCTGCAACCCAAACACACAAGCAAGCTCAAACCTCAGAGCACACTATAATGGCACAGAATACAGGGACTGTGCTGCTGTTTGGGCCTCTCCGCACAGCAGTCACAACATGAGCTAGAGTAAACATCTGCAGGCTGTTACCGGCAGCATAGCTGGCACAGTTGATGCAGTGAGTTTGTGTACATGGTTGTAAAACAAGACTACAATCCCATCTGATTTGGGATTATACCAAACAAAAGCATGTCATTTGCGTGGCAATAAGGTCAAGGTGAGAAAAGACATGAGTGCACCACAGGAAGCACCACCCGAGGGTGAGAGTACAGCCAGGATGCCCCAGTGAAAGCTGTGAGGTCAGCACTTTCCATAAACCCCTCCTAATCTGTTCCCTCCACTGTTCTCCCTGCAGCCTTATGCCTCATTGACTGGGGATCAGACCCCACTGAGCAACTGAGCACAACAGGATAAACTAGAGCCGTACTGAGGGTCATAATAAGAGCCTAGTTATGCATTATTATGCAAAATACATGCTAACAGCTACATTGACAGCAACAGTCTATATGGATGTTGGATGTTAGATATCAGGTTGAAAATATGGACAAATAGAAAAGCCCAACAGCCCAACAGTTTTAGCAATTGTATTAATATTTTTCACTTAATGCAGTATTATGCCTTTTTGATACTTACACCCTGGGCAGCCGCACCCTCCTCTCCAGAAAACCACTTCAGCATGGTTTAGCCGTAGGTGAAGGACTGAGATGGCAAAAAGGAAGACACCATGCCATTATTTATTCAGCACAATTGCACTCGGATAACAACAGCATTAATACCTTATTATCTATTCCTGCACTGAAAATGTGAATACTTGCACTTGGGGTATAAAGCTTTCTTAGATTATCTGTGAATTGGTCATTCAACATCAACACTTATCATCATTCAATCTATTGAGAGGGTTAAAATACGTCAATGACATTTTATCTGTGGGTCGGGAGAATATCTCAGTAGTAGGTTGGCGGACACATCACATGCTATTGATCTCACCCTTCAATAAGTACCCCAGCCTACTCTCACAGTACAGAAAAAAATCTGTCAAACAAAGATCCGGATACACTTGACCGAATAGAAGGAAGGAGGAAATCAGGCTAAACTTGTTTCTTGCTCAAACGTGCATACCATCAGCACAAGTCAACCTTAAAGTAAAAACTGAAGCATAACACACAAACAACACAGTTCTTCTGCCTAAACAAGAGAATCCTTGTGATGCAAGGTTGTCTTCCAAGTCTAACTCAATTAAGGACTGTCAAATACCTTCAGTCTGAAAACACTGAACCAATTCAGTTCAACGACCGCACAACAAACCATACACTTACATACACAGCTTGCGTTTGCTGGGTGAAGTTCAAAACCACCCACTTCCCTTAGCTAGAAACTCTTAAAGTTATACGTTAGTCCCTAGTGAAAATAACCCTAACGTTGTTCGTTCTTACTCGCTAAATTAGACAGCAACAGCTAGTAAGCTAGCCAAGACTCACTGGCAGAGCAGTTGAACTGTGACACAGCGCTGCGAGACGAAACATTCAAATAAGTTAAGATAACATGCTATTGCTTATTTGCCAAGTTAGCTATCTATGTTATAATGAAGTTATTACGCGAGGCGATAGTATAAACGACACTGAAGATGTATTTAGCAACTGCAGGCATCTGTTTCTGAAGCTAGATTTCGTCCCATGGTAGCATAGACAGCTGACTAGCTGGAAAGGTAGCTTGATATCTGCTAATGTTCTAGGATAGCTATCTAAACAGTAGTCTGTGGACAGCTAGGTGTCCCGGATAAAGTTATATATAATGTAAGCATATAGCGGAATAAACAAATGGTGCATTCATTGACATCCTACGGGGACACCGGGGACCTTGTCTTCAACACACAAAAATGTATACATAACTGAGCAATAAGGTTAACCAGAACCTCTTGCATCTAGCAACCCCGACATAGTTAGCCTAGCTTAGCTTACTAGCAATGCCGTCAATTGCTTGCTATATGACACTGGATATGTTGCTAGCTCGCTAACGTTAGTTAGCATACCTTTTGCCGATTGAGAGTACTAGATCAATCTGACTTTCACGATACTGTAGCCTTAAATGTACCTGCTTCAATGTCGCATGGATATTGATCGGTGTTGTTTCGTCTTTGAGACGGAATTAAACGGAATTAAACTCTGCGTTACATGTTTACATGTTTAAAGGGTACCACTTCGTTCGAGTCAGCACCAACCATCTTCGTCAGGTGAACAGTTTTTCGCGCATGCGCAGTGTCAAACTGAGATTCACGCTGTACTGTTTGTTAGTTTAAGACAGTAGTGCTAGTTTAGTGGTGGGCAAGCACTCAGGAAGTAGGCCCTACAGGCAAAATGCATCATATATACAGGGTGTTTACATTTTACAATTGTCCAGCTTACACTCACGTGTTGCCACTAAATAAAGGAATATAAACATAATATCTGACAATCAGTAAGGTTTGAAGGCTAATGTGAAGCTCAAGTGTTTTCACCTGAAATGCCCCTTCCTGCCTCAGATAGGTTATAGGCTTTTTTTTATTCATACCAGTCATGCAAACATAGGAGCTAATACTTAAATGTTCTTTACATGTTCTTCAACACTGTTTCTGTCTGAATGAGAGGATGCATACTCATACGCCCTTGCTGATGATGCCAATGCTTCTAACATGCGAGAAGGCCTTGTAATTATACAAATACTTGGGCAGAATAGTGTCAATAAATCTATGTTATTTGCCATTAGCTGGACAAGAGATGATTGAGAACACAAGCGTACAGGACGTCAGGAGCACCAAGACATTTACTAAGGCCTGAAGGTCTTTTTGGCCTGCCGTGAACAGTCAACTTAACCAGTGATAGTAAAGTGTGCAAGCGACTGTCATCTTTGAATGTCTCACTTGGTCATTATCTGAGTGGCCTCCAATTAGCGAGATAAATGTAGTCATCATAGGGTGTAGCCTACACATGGCTCTATGCGGATGTCCATGTACCCTCCATTTTTTTGTGCTACACTACAAGGCATTTTAAAGCCTTGATTATACTTTGTGCATCAGTCAGTACGCAAGGGTCCGCGTGGTGTAAATTTCATCATTGGAGGGTGTGCATGTGCCTCTGTGCTTATGTCCGCGTAACTTCCAACTTTTTGTGACCCCACAGACAAGTCTGAAGCAGCTGCGCATGGTCAGACTCCAAGCGAACTAGAAAGTGTAACCTGTATGCTTTTTAGTATTGTTCCAAAACAACATCCCATGACCAACCAATTTGTCTGACATGTCACATCACAAGCCTTTCCCGTATAATGGGTGTCAATGGAGAGGAAAATCCTTGTTTTTATATTATGTTAATGCTTATGATTATGTGTATACTTAAGATTATGCTTATTTTGTTTGCGTTACAAACTCGTCCGTGTGAGCAAGTTCAAGCTGTCTAGTGGTAACAGTGCCTACTAGAGTCACAGAATGCGATGGTCACAGAATTTGGTGTAACACCAACCGTGTTCCCACATCGAAGCCGGCAGGAAGGAGCAGTGGATGGTGTAAGCGTTCCCATTCGTTTTTCCAGAGATTTTTGGAACCAGGAAGTGTTAAAATGCTAACACTAAAAACTGCAAATAAAAATCTCATTATGGAACCCTGGACAACTTTCCCTCTGGTCCTGTAAAACCAAATGCTTCTGTTCTGCTTTCTGCAATGTGAAATATTTCTGAAACATGTTGCACTATAATATTTCTGAAATAAACTGTAGTACTGTGTGAGGTCCACTGAGCTAGCCTGCAACACTGCAATACTGCCCTGCCAAACGGACTAAAACCTGAGCGAGCCAAAAAAGTGGAGGTTACCCAGGAGGTTTATTGCATTAAAATGAAGCATTGAAAAATAACTGAAATTGCATTAAGTGATCTGGCAAGCCTTTCCGCTTAAAACATATTTTAAACAAAGGACAATTACTTGCTAAATCTCAGGCACTTAAGCATTTAAATCAGTAATTTGATTACACTTCCATCTTGTTTATTTGAGACATTTATAAAATAAAATGTGTTCGTACAGTAAAAATAAGACTTAGACTTTCAATAATGCATTTGGCAGATGTATCACTTTAATCCAACATTTTAGTTTGTTATTTGGTTTGTCCGTCAGGTTACAAACACAAGGTAATGTTAACAAATATGAAACAGAAGAATCTATTTGTAAGAAAAAGTATTAAATTAATCCTCAGAATGCATTTCCATATTGCATTGGACTGAAAGGATTCCCCACAAAATTAACAAAAAGTAAAAAAAAAAAAAAAAAAACTTTCCCCAACTGAAATATGTCAAAAGTTGGCCTTACTATGTCAGTTGATTTGTGTCTTTTCACAGCAACTTGGCCGTTTAAGTTCAAACAGGTGTATTCCTTAGGCTAATCATGAGGTTTCTAATTCCTCCTCCTGCCCTTGCAGTCCTTTATAGGTTTTTGGCTAACCAAGAAGCCAGACCTACCAATCAGCTTTTGTCCCATCGACTCCTCTTAAGATGAACACAACAATTTTACCTTACAAGCACAGGCAGTTCAGTTTGATTTCAGAGGAGGTACATCACTTGAGCATCTTCCCAAGGATGTAGAGGGAATTTGTAAAAGGCTTCAAAAATGCTTTCGCTATAGTTGGTTGGGACAGTGGGAGTCTCGAATATCCATTCATGCCCGTCACTAATTCGCTGACGGGGCATTTGGCTCCCTTAAGAGACTTATAGTTACTCCTGCCGGTTACCCCCTGATTGGTAGATTGAATTTCTTCACTTTGACATTCAGAGCACTGGGCTGAAATCACATCGCGTCAACACCCGCTGGGGCCACCAGGATGCTGTGTTTTATTGGTCAAGGTTTTTGTATTGCTTTTTAACGCACACATGTAAACACACCCACCCAATCCCCCTCCCTTAACAAAACAGGCATACAGATACAACTCAGACACACAAATCATAAGCACAGTAAAGATGAACCTAAAACAAACACAAAAAAATAAATAATTAATAATAATAATAAATAACAATAATAAAAAACATGGTGGACAGAGCATTGGCTGCATAACAGATTATTGACAGGATGCTGCGTTTTAATGAAACAGTCCGCACCAGTTCTGAGTCGGCTTCTAGGCTCCAGTCGAGGCCATGCGAGAGGTGGAACCCATGTCCACCCCGGCTTTGAAGCCAAGGCAAGGCGAGGGCCCCAGTGCGACCCATAGCTGGGGATATCCACAAGAAGGGCCCGGCACCCACCCACTACCCGGCACACGCCCACTACCGGGCCCTACCAGAGCCCTGCACACTGTAGGCAGCATGTGATAGGCGACCCCGCCGGCGACAGCCCCTCCGTGAAGAGGCAGCCTGCACAACAAGGACCCGCCACGCTCGCTTTCTGGCGGAGACTACAAGGCAAACACCGGGGCGCTGGGACGGCCCCTCTACCAGCCCTACGCACCCCAGCCCGACTGGCCCTGCCCTCAGAGCCAATCCTTATCCAGAAGATACAGATCTGACTTGCTGACTTCCTTTACCCGCCTTGTTCTAACATGCCAGAGGCTGTTCACCTTGGAGACCTGCTGCGGAAATTGCTTCATTTAAAATAAAACATTTCTCAACAATGCAGGTTTAACCTCACAACCTGAGCCTAATCTTCTTTCGCTGAAATGTTTTTCCGGGTCATATTCATATTTCAAACTTGTCGTTTCATAACAGCATATCCTATAGGTAAAGTTAATATTTCCTTTTTAGAGTTTCAACTGTCTTTCCCTTTCTGAGCATATTGCATGCTTTAAATATAAGGAATATAGCAAACTTCCCATAATGTCAGGCATAGTGTTTTCCGATTTAGCTTATGGTAAAAACATAATTAATTACATTTCTGGAAACTCTTCCAGCCGGAGCCTATGTTGGGTTTCATTTTTAAATATGAAGGGGATTTCTTTAATTGGAAATGTTGGGAGAACGCTATCGGTAAGTTCAATTTAGTGACTTTATGAGTCAATCCTACATGGGGCATCATATCATTCTTGACAAGCTGATTCTCTTCAAGGCTTCAGGAAGGTATGTCGTCTCGTTTTGCCTGTATTGTTCAGGTTTTGTTACGTTCATTAAACCATCCAGAGGGTCTCACATTCAATTTAAGCTGTTCCATAACCCACGGGTCCTGTTGAGCACCTTCCACAAACTCTTCAAGTGAGATAGTGCCTGGATACAAAAATATGGACAGAGGTCCTAAGTTTACTTAGATGTTTCTTTGCATTTGATCACAATTCTTTACAGAAAAGAAAAGAACAAATGCTTAGTGAAAACAAATTACCGTCTTTGTTTTTATCCACAATTTCAAAGATCCTGGCACAGATCTGATCAGGGCTCATTGCCTCGCTTCCAGATTGGTTATCATGTCTTTTTATCTTGGAAATAATCTGATGGTAAAAACAGATTGGACCATTATTGCTTATACAACCACACAATAAATGTACTACACAAACTGCAGCATCAATCAACCGTCCACATTTAATTTATGTCATTTAAATAGAATGAGAATAACTTACTGACATGTGGGGCAATGTAATCCATTATACTCATACAATTTATGACATAACAAATATCATGTTGCTTTGTATAAACTATACAAACACAAGCAAACATACAACAACCTTATTTAGACTTTGGCGACTGCTCAGGATCTACCGCCTTCATTTAGTGTGAATGCCAAGGATCATAGTCTAATCCGAGTTAAACTTTAAGTTCAAAGGTAAACAGGCTATACTGACCCAGGAGATTGAAGGATGAGTGGCTGGGCAAAGAGTGGCTATTTGTTGCAGACACATCCTTATGGCATTCAAGCCCACACTAAGGGCACTGCCAAAACCAATATATAACAATATCCTTACAAACTCAAAGTTATTTAAGATCACATGATACAATTTCTATACAACTGACAGTAATAGTAAAATTAGCTTACCTTTACTATATGCTTGACTTCTCGTTTGTCCAGGCGACCATTTCCATCACTGTCATATACCTTGAAGGACCACCTCAGTTTATCTTCTAGTTTGCCCCGGAAAACAAGGTGCACAGCAGCTACAAACTCCATGAAGTCTATTGTTTCATCCTGGATAGTGGTTGAGAAAAAAGCGGCGGAAGAGTGTAAATAGTATATGGAAACAGAATGAAGCAAAACCCAAAGAGCTAGGCAGAGTATACTGAGAATCGTAGATTTATTTATTTATTTTTTTAACATGTAGCTTCACCCGGCCAATGTACTACCACACTCAACACCCATCAGATCATACGAAACATACATCAGTTCAGCACCTGTGGAATGTTGCAAACCTTTAAAATCAAGTAGAGAAATCAGGACGTAGCAGGAGGACGAAGTGTGCTACAGGTAACAAAAATGACATACCTGCCCAAGTAGCTCTCTTATGTTTTTATATTCTGATGCTATAGTGTAACAAACCTCTAAATTGTCTGTCATGTTTTACTCAGAGAGAACAGTGAAACACAAATGCAAAGTCTTACCTCATTTGTATCAAAAGTTCGGAAGATGTTGTCAATATAGGCACTTTCCTCAGGTGAAGACCCACTGCCTATCCCAAAGATTCTTTTGAATTCGTGTAAATGCAGGTTTCCACTTGGGCATTCACTGGCAAATTTTCTGTATAGTTCCTGGATCTGTGTCAAGGTTACCTCGTTGTCATCGTCACTCTGTGACTGACCCATATTTCCTTAGGTTAGTCTCCTGTCACCGATTTATAAAAATAGTCAAATGTTTCAATGCAAAATAGTGGCTCATTTTAAAATTGTTTCCATTTAGTACCCGCCATCAGATTCCGATCCTTCAAACACTTCTGTCTTGATGGTGTACTGCTAGAAAAGCCCCTCAGACCTCAGTGTAGGGCTTAACCCTTGGTGGGTGATTAAGTATTTTTAGACGGGGGATGCCAATCCAATCTTCTTGCGTTAGTTCAAAAATAATTTATCTCGGCTAGCTCAGATCAGACTTTGTGTCCTGTGCCTACCAGGGATGTATCATGTAAAATGTAGATTTCAAATGGGGGTGGGGGGGGGGGGGGGGGGGGGGGGGTAGCCTATATAAGTTTGTCATGTAAGAAACATGGACATGCCCATGTTGTCCTACTAATTAATGTGATTGGAGGTACAAAAGTGGAGAACAAGAGTACAGATATATTTGTAGGTGTATATAGCCTAGAAGATAAATTACATGGTGATGTTTGACTTTGCCTCATATACACACATACAGACCGAAAGATAGACAGACAGACAGACAGACAGACAGACAGACAGACAGACAGACAGACAGACAGACAGACAGACAGACAGACAGACAGACAGACAGACAGACAGACCAAATGGTCTTTTATTTTCTTATTTAGAATAGTATTAATATTAGTAGAATAGTAGCCTAGTAGGCTACTCTCTCTCTCTCTCTGTTAGTGATCAACACTGCACTTAAACCACAGTTACCTCCACGGGCCCTGAATGACGTCATACGAGACCAGTAAGAAGAATGCCACAGTCGCCGTGTTCTAATCCCATTAGCCTATAGGCTCTCTTTTCAGTTCGACCCCCTCTCCCGGCTCCCCACTCTAAGGAAGAAGGCTCATTAGAAATATTCCCTCTGCTTGCTGCCAAAGTACACTTTCGTTTTGCTTTGAATTTGACTGAGGCAAAGCATTTACAAATCACATTTGTCTCCACTTTTGCAATTAGCGTTCTTCCTGTGTCTGATGGGGCTCTGGTGATGTAAATAGTGATGTCAGAAAATGCAGGACTTTCCCTGCATCGTTATGCTGCTTAATGATGCTTATGTGGACATTTGAAGGTGAAAGTAAAATGCTCTCAAAATAAGTTCATTACATAGCTGTTAAAAAACATGCATTGCCACTGTTTGAATTGTTGGGTAGCGTAGCCTAATCTACGTGCCTGTCCTTGGATAATAGCTTTAATAGAATTGAGCTCATAAATCCACTTAAAGACTTATGTTGTCAGTGTTTCATTGTCAATTGTATAGTTTAATTGTTTTGCTGAGTTTATAGCAAAACACCAGGTCCCTCTGTAAATCAAAGTTTAGTGTGATGACAGCGATCTTACTATTAAATCAAACGATGAGCAAATAAAGAAATAATCAGATGATTCTTCATCCAAGAAATGTTTTACACTAGCATATTAATAATACCTGGTGGTCCCATCGATCCACTGTGCTGAAGACAAGATAGGATCACCTCTGGATACCTTCTCGTTGCTGCTGCCTTCTAGTGGTGATTTAGAACAATACATGCATAAACTAGCTCTGCTCTAAAACGCTGATCCCTATTCTCTGAATACGGAATATCTTTAGAGGAAACAATATAGATAACCCTAATGTAACAGATGAAAAAGTAGATGTTATTGAACTATGATAAAAATGGCTAATAGGAATCCTTTGGTGTTGTGACATGTGGTGTGACAATCACTTTAGTAATCTAAGACAGGAAACTTACACAGGGGTCAACCATACGGTTTATGGCCTCTGAGCAGGCCAGCCCACTTCTGATACCATTTGTAGCGAAGGCAGAGAGCAGTCAACCCACCTGGTATTAAAGCCATGTCTACAGGGTACCAAACCTGCACTCTGACCGCAACACCAAAGAGCTTCTTTTTATTGTGTGTGTCTGTTCAGGGGTTTGAGACTTACACTTCTGGCCTCATTGGCTGTGACCGTGAACCACCATTTGCAGACATTCTCTCTTTTAAAGCTGGTTTTATTTATTTCCAACACTCAATAAATGATACTCCAGTAGCAGCCAATAGATTGAGTATGAAGTATGAGCGGCATGACTTTTTTTTCACCTGTTTCTGACTAATTTGACCATGAGGAGGGTGCTGTCATTTACTGCAACCCGAGCGAACATTGAGTTTTGCCGCCTTTTAGGGCGTGTCCAGCGCATCTGTATCTCAGCTTCTGAAGGTCATACACGCTTGAATTTGGTCTTAAATTGACCAGAACAGGCATGTTTGTACATGCACTCTGAAGGTTTCTAATCTCTAAAACCTTTACTTTTCGAGATGTTCAAGAAATAATAATTTTTTGTATTTGCGGAGGGCGCAAAAAGTACTCCACTAGCAGCCTCAAGTTGAGTATCTCAAAATCTCAATGTTCGCTCGGGTGACAGTAAAAGACAGCACCATAGTTTTGTTCCTCAGGGTCAATTAGCCAGAAACCGTTGAGAAAAGTCGTGCCGCTCATAACGAATACTCAACTTGAGCCTGCTAGTGGAGTACTTTTTGCGCCCCATTTTTTTTTTTTTTTTTTTAATGTTCTTGAATATCTCGAAAAGTAAAGGTTTTAGAGCCTAGAAACCTTCATAGTGCATATATAAATATGCTTATTCCGGTCAATTTGAGACCAACAGCAAGTGTCTACAACCTTCAGAAGCTGAGATACAGATGCGCTGGATGCGTGCTAAAAGGGCGTGGCCAAATCTCGATGTTCGCTCGGGTTACAGTAAATGACAGCACCCTAGTTGTGTTCCTCATGGTCAAATTAGCCATAAACCGTTAAGAAAAGTCATGCCGCTCATACTTCATACTCAATCTATTGGCTACTCAATCTAAAAGGCTTCTCGGCCTTTTGGCTAAGATTTGATCGCTCAGAGTGTGGCTAGATCCTTATCCTTGTGATACTGATCAAAAGCACTCTGAGTATATTGAACTTGTCCTAGCTGACCGGGATCGAGTCCTAGGCAGTTGGCCTGGGTCCTCGTGCATTGGGGCTCATCTCGAAGGAATAACAACTCCACGACAGCAGGTAAGAGCAATTTTTATTCTTCATTGTCTGGTTTTTAAAGTTTTAAAGTGTTTTAGTATCTATATATTTATTGTTTTAGTATTTATTGTCGTTTTTAGTGTTTTTAGCAGTTGAGCCTCGCTGGAGGTGTCTCCAGCATGTCTGCTGCCAGTGCCGGCACGCGGAGGCATCACAGTGTGCGCTTTAATTTTAAGGAGGTGGAGGGCAAGCTCCTGGGGATGTCACGTTTGGACTTCTCCAGGAGGCTAATCCAGGGAGTCCTCCATTTTAAACCTACTGACCTGAATTGTTTGGTGACTCTGCCCTATAACAAGGGATTTGATGTTAGCTTCCGCTCGGCCATACTTTTGACACAGTTTTGGGTTACCTTTGGAGAGGCTAGGAGCCAGTTTTCCATGTTCACTGTGGAAAAACTTACGGACAATACACAGAAAGTGGTGATTGTCAATATGTTTAATGAAACAGTGACTGGAGATGACATTGCTACATGGCTGGCTAGATATTGCACCGTGCGGTCACAACCTATCAAGGTTTATGATGAGGACGGCATATGGAACTGCTCGTGGCAGTTACCTTAGCAGTTACCTTAGCCTGAGACATATTCCGTCAATGATAGTGTTGGGCCAAAATAGGGGCTACATCTTCTATCAAGGGATGCCCAAACTTTGTCGCAAGTGTGGCAAAGTTGGGCACCTAGCCCAAGTATGCAAGGAACTCGTATGTGGAAAATGTAGAGAAATTGGGCACGCTTATGACCAGTGTCCCAATGGCAGACAGTGCAATCTCTGTGGAAAGTTTGACCATCTTTTCAGGGATTGCCCTGAAAGTTATGCCAACAAGATGAAAACTAACAAAAAGGCACCTGGGCCGCATGGTCCGGAGGCCACTGAAATGGCCGCCGGGCCGCAAGGTCCGGAGGTCACCAAAATGGCCGACGGGCCACATGGCCCAGAAAAAGAGAAGGAAATGGTGGTGGAGGCGGACCCTGAGGTTTTGGAGGGAGATGAAAATCTCCAGTCGGCCTCGGGGTCTGGCCAAGAGGTGGGGGGCGGAGCTAGCATCAGGGCAGAGTCACAGCAGGTCCTGGAGGCCACCCCCGAAGCAGTAGTACAGGAGGAGGCGGAGCAGGTGGAAGTGGTGGAGGAGGAGGAGGAGTTGGTGGAGGAGGAGGAGGAGTCGGTGGGGGAGGAGTCGTCTGAGTCTGCTTCCTCCATGCAAACTGTGCCGGAGGGGAGTGTGGCCTCCAGCGGGAGTTTAGAGTTCCTCTCACTCCCGAATGCGCAGGCATCCAAAAGGCCCTTGGAGTCTCCCAGGAGAAGAAGCATCGAACCGAGCAGCGGCCGAGTAGTTCCTCACCGGAAGACTTGCGCCGTCTGGTGGTCGATGAAGTTCCACTCTTTGAGGAGTCCTTTTCGCTTTGCGATGCGTAAGAGTATCAACGCCTCAAAAGGCCTCGCAAGGGATTATCTCTGTGAGGGCTGAGGCAGGAGACACCTGCAAACCTCCAGACCCTAGACCAATGGTGGTCAAGGAGGAGCAGGTGTCACAGGAGATCTTGTGATCTCTTCTGTTTAAAATGTACCTCTGTAAAATGTATTGTGTTCTTTTAAAAATGTGTGTGTTTTAAAACCATAACTGCTCATGGCCCTCACAATCTCATCAATTAATGTTAGAAGTGTGAGAACGCCCATTAGAGCACAGAATGTCTTATCCCTTTTAGATAATATAAAGTCTGATGTGTTTTTATTACAAGAGTGTGCCTTGCCGTTCTTAAAGTCATACAGAGATTGGGAGCAGCGTTGGGCTGCCGGTCCCTCTCTCTGGAGCGGCTCGCACTACAGCCGGGCCGACGGTGTTGCCATTTTAATTAAAAACCCTCACATCTTGGTGAAGGGCAGCACAGTGGTGAGGGAAGGGCGGGCACTTTTAGCACATTTGACTTTTTTAGGAAGGGATTTTAACATTTTAAATGTTTATGGTTTTAATGATAAAAATAAAAGACACACGCTTTTAGAGGACCTGCAGCCCCACATGCTAGGGAGGGCTCCCCTAGTACTTGGAGGGGATTTTAATTGCGTTTTAGGAAAAAAAGACAGAAAGAATGTAGGGGAAGATTTTAGATTAGATAAAACATCAGTTGTGCTGCAGGGTTTAGTCAGGGATTTTAAATTAGAAGACTGCTACAGAAAAGTGCATCCCAGGGAGGAGGGCTTCACCTGGTTTAGTGGTGATGGTACCAGAGCCTCCCGAATTGACTACATTTTTACAAGAGACTGCCCGCCGACTGATGCTACATTAACCCCCCTGTATTTTTCCGACCACACCCTTCTCTCCTGCACCCTGTCTTTCCCCACTGATGTGACTATAGGGGGAGGGCTCTGGAGGCTAAACTGCTCCCTACTACAAGATAGGGAGGTAGCGGAGAGCTACAGGGAGCAGTACGGCCTCTGGCAGACCCTCCAAGACTGCTACGATACACGAGCACAGTGGTGGGAGATGGTGAAGGGACGGACCAAGACGTTTTTTAGAAACATAGGAAAAAAGAAAAAAGAAAAAGAAAGGAGGCGCATGATGGGGCTGCAGAAACGTTTACAGAGGTATTTTAACCTTTTAAAAAATGGTTTTGATTTTTCTAACGAAATAAAGGATATAAAAAAAGAAATTGCCAGTTTTAAAGAGGAGCAAAGTAAAGCTTTTTTAAAACAAAGCCGGGAAAGAGAGATAGAAGAAGGTGAAAAATGCACACAGTACTTTTTTTAAAAGATATTAGCCAGGGGAGGAGGGATGGTCAAATTAAAAGAAGAAGGAAGAGTGGAAACGAAGAATGAAGGGAATTTAAACATGGTAGAAGGCTTTTATCAAGAATTATTTAAAGAAAAGAAAGTGCATTTTAAAGAAAAAGAGGAGGTGTTGAGTTTTTTAGACAAAACAATAAACAGTCAAGACATTTTAACAAAGGACTTTACCTTTTTAGAATTGTTTAATGTTTTAAAAGGTTTTAAACAAGGGAAAGCCCCGGGAGAGGATGGCCTCCCTGTGGAGTATTATAGAACCTTTTACGACATTTTAAACACAGACCTTTTGACTGTTTTTAATTAATTTGAAAGACTCGACCGACTACCCGACAGCTTTAGATTAGGGACAGTTTGCTTGTTGTTTAAGAAAGGTGACCGGACAGACTTAACAAACTGGAGACCGATCACGCTTTTAAACACAGATTGTAAACTTTTTAGTAAACTTTTAGCTTCACGCATGTCGACTGTTTTAGAGGACGTGATCCACCCGGATCAAACCTGCGCCGTCCCGGGAAGGAAGATCACGGACACCCTAGTGCTGGTCCGAGACGCCATCTGTTTTGCGAGAGACAGAAATATTCGGCTTTTAGTTCTAAATTTAGATTTTGAGAAAGCTTTTGATCGGGTCTCGCACCAGTACCTGTTTCAGGTACTGCAAAAGATGGGTTTCCCAGGGAGGTTTGTTAAGTGGGTGGGACTGCTCTATCAGGATATTAGCAGCAGAATAATTGTTAATGGGCACCTTACCAAAGCGATAAGTGTTCGCTCTGGCGTCCGCCAGGGGTGTCCGTTATCTCCACTCCTGTTCATTGCTTGCATTGAACCGTTGGCGCAGATTTTGAGAAGGGATAAATGGATCAAAGGACTGGACCTGCCAGGTGGACTGACAGCGACTTGTACCCTTTACATGGACGACGTGACCCTTTTATGTTGTGACTTTTTATCGGTCCAAAGAGCACTCGACTTGACTGACTGGTACGGAAGGGCCTCGGGCGCTAAGCTCAACAGGAGCAAGTCCGAGGCCCAGCTCTTTGGGCCGTGGGGTGACGTACGACCAAATTTGGAGGTAGCTTTTAAAATCACTGACATTAAGATTTTAGGTTTGAAATTTGACAATGAGGGTGGTGGACGGAGTAACTGGACGGACATGTTAGGGAAAGTCAGACAGAGACTGGGATTTTGGGGACTGAGACAGATGACAATCGAGGGAAAAGTTTTAATTATTAAAGCTGTGGTTTTACCCTTGCTTTTACTCTTGTGTTCTGTTTTTAGTCCCCCTCGTTTTTTCCTTTTAGGTCTGGAGAGGGCGGTATTTTATTTCGTGTGGGGGTCCAAGTGGGAGAGACTCCGCCGTGAAACAGTGAAAAAAAGACCCGAGAACGGCGGGAAGGGCCTCCCAGACCCCCACCTGTTTTTAGGAGGCAAATTTACCGCCCTCCACATAAGCTATGCAACGACCCCATCCACAACCAGCAAAACAGCGGCCATGGCGAGATTTTGGATGGGGTCGTATCTTCGAAAGTTGAAGATTTTAAAACCAGACCTGAGGACCCCAGTCTCTTTTACCCTACCCCAAAGTTATGTTTTTATTAAAAAGTTTTTAGAAATGCATTGTTTGGAAAATGAAAATGTGAAGTTTTTAACTAATGGTAGGCTGCTTGTCTCCCTTGTGCAGGACCGGAAGAAGGTGAGCCCCGTTCCTGGCCTCGAAACACGTGAGGCTGAACAGGTTTGGAGGAACGTGGCCCAACCCGCCCTCCAGAACAAACAGAAGGATCTGTCGTGGATGGCGGCCCACGAGATCCTACCGGTCAGGGCCGTGATGCACTCCCGGGGCATGACAAAGAACCCCATCTGCCCACGGTCCGGGTGCGGAAAACCGGAGACCGTGAGGCATGTGTTCTGGGAGTGCAGTGTGGCAGAGGACCTGTGGGCCGTGACCGGCCCCCTGACAAGCCCGAGCCTGCCGGCGGGGGAGGTCCACCCCCTGGAGTACCGGGCAGCGGTACATGGGGTGGGTCAGAGGCTGCAGAGGCTCCCAGCCGCGGATTTTGCTGCGCTCTGGCTCACCCTAAACAGGGTGAAGACCGCATTGTGGACCTCCAGAAACCTGCTGGTGGGGAAGCGTGTGACGGTGCCCCTCCACACGCTCGAGCGGCTGGTGACATCTGCGCGGCAGGAGGCACTGCGCACCGCCAATCGGAGGGGGTCGGGGTCCCACGCAGGGGGGTCCTGGCCACCACGGTCTCTGATTCCCGCCGACGCCCCCCCGCCAAGTGAAAGAGCACCAAAGAGGGATGGAGCAGCGGGCGTAGGGTGAGGGTCTCCGCTGGGCCGTCTGAAGCGGCAACCTTGCTGCGTAATGGAGGGTGGGGTGGAGCCAGCCTGGAGGTGGCTCACCCTGGTCCTGCATGAGGAGACTTTTAAACTGTTTAAATTGTTTTATTTCATTAATGTATTTATTTATTGGTTTTGTTTTTAATACATCCACTGACTACACAAAATGGACTTACACACACACCAACACGCACAACCCATGATGTATTTATTTATTTCAAAAAGGACTTGGGTGAGAAATAATGTGTGAAGCAACAAAAATGTGTGAAGAAACAAAAATGTAATGGAAGAACAACCTACTGTGAAAAAAGAAATTAAATGTACACAATGTAAATGAAATGAAAGGAAAAACCAATTGTAAAGCTGAAATGACAAAATGAAACAATGTGACAATACATTTTTTTTCAAACGAAAAAATTATGAAAGATTAAGTTTAAAAAGTGTTCTTGTCTTGGCAAGCCACAACAAATCATCTTGACAAAAGTTTGATTCAGAGCATTATTGCATTTGTTCATTTTTGATTAATAAATGGTTGATTCTAATTTTAATGTTCTTGAATATCTCAAAAAGTAAAGGTTTTAGAGCCTAGAAACCTTCATAGTGCATATATAAATATGCTTATTCCGGTCAATTTGAGACCAACAGCAAGTGTCTACGACCTTCAGAAGCTGAGATACAGATGCGCTGGATGCGTGCTAAAAGGGCGTGGCCAAATCTCGATGTTCACTCGGGTTACAGTAAATGACAGCACCCTAGTTGTGTTCCTCATGGTCAAATTAGCCATAAACCGTTAAGAAAAGTCATGCCGCTCATACTTCATACTCAATCTATTGGCTGCTACTGGAGTATGATGAAAGATTAAGTTTAAAAAGTGTTCTTGTCTTGGCAAGCCACAACAAATCATCTTGACAAAAGTTTGATTCAGCGCATTATTGCATTTGTTCATTTTTGATTAATAAATGGTTGATTCTAATTGCATGTTACAATATAATTATTACTGATTACTTGATATTACTGATTACTTAATATGATTATTACTGAGTGCTTGATACATCATTTATTATATACTTTCTATGCAGAAAATAAACAAATTCAAGTTCCAATAACATGAAATATAGCCTGAAGTGCAACAGTTCCTTATAAATGATTAGTGATTCATTGGTGTATCAGTCAATGCTATGTCAAACATTACAAAGCAAAGCAGATCTTTCTCCATCTTTTGATGCAAGCAGGAATGGTCAAGCAGAAGCGCCAAAAGAGCAACAATCCGAATGGTCCAGTTCATAAGTTTAAGAACTGCCACACAGGATCTTGACTACCAATGTGCACAGCCATAAAACACAAGTCCCATCTGGATGGACATTGGAACATAAGTTACACAATCTGTGCAAAGTGTTGAAGGCACGTGTCACGTGTCAGGTTTTCTGGTCATTGCCACACCCCTCATCGCAGAAAAAGAGTCCCACAAATCTGTACAATTTTCTGCCATTCTTTTGTGAAGCCCTCCAGAGTTGTAACAGCGCTGGCAAAAATACCAAAAAGACATATCCGTCTCCTGATAGATTGATTCCATCAATACAGATGACTCAATTCAAATTCCAAAAGTTAGATATATCCTTGTGTCATGGTGTTTTTTTCACCCAGTTCTGTTTGACCCATCCACTCGCGTTGAAATCTAGTTTCAACATTTCCATCAACCACTCGTCCTTCTGGGCACCTTCCATGAACTCTGCCAGTGATATTTGACCTGACGAGAGAGATGTAGAGTGATTAAAAGATATTGATGGAAAGAGTGATGGACAGACAGTGGACATACAAGCACACATATACTGTACAGCTAATAAGACAAAGAGACAGACGGATAAACAGACAGACGTGTGGAGTTTTGTGTGTTCATGTAATAAATCTAAACTAATGATGTCCTTCTATGCTCTCTTACCTTATCACCCCCACCATAGCTAATCTTGATCATTACACACACCAGATTAGCTATGAAATACCTGTGGTTAATGCCTCTCACACATAATCAGACTAGACACACGGCTTAACACTACATACTCACCATCGTGGTTCTCATCGACAAGTTCAAATATTCTGTCACACATTTCGTTAGGAGTCATGTGAGTATCTGTGTTCTTGGTCTTCATTTTGCAAATTATCTGCCAGAAAAAAAAAAGTAAGACATAATTTACAGTTAAAGTAATTAGTTTCCTTTTTTTAATGTTAATATAGGCCACATTTTGCTGGTTGTAAGGCTGGTTGGAACCAAACAGCTTCAAAGGGGCAGAGATTCTTAGTAGAAATTCCAATGTAATACACAACATGCTTTGCTTTACTTTCAAAACTTATAGCATTTTCCTTTACCTTAACTGACACCGGAGAAGTGCAAGTTAGGACAGTAAAGCTATTTACTCTCTAACTTTAATCCCTACAACTAGGCAACACACATTTAGCATGTGTCCTAACAAGGCCCACTTTATGTAACAGATCAGAGGGCAGATGACCAAAATGGACCTCAAGACTATTTCTGAACCACTATTTAAATCTATTGAAAATAAACCAAACATTTTTTTTTTTATGGTATGCTGAATAAAATGTGCTCACCCTCTTATGCCTCACCGTTAATGACTAAGGACTGTTTCCAGGATACTTTTTTGCCTGCTATTTTGGACCCATATTTTGGAAATCTTGTTTTTGGAGACACTTTTCTCTGCCAGGTCTGGACTCATTAAAACACCAAGTCTTTTGTGCCCTACATCTTCTTGTTGTGTGTCTGTTCAGGGTTTTGAAACTTACACTTCTGGCCTCACTGGCTGTGACCATGAACCACCATTTGCACACATTTTATCTGTCAAAGCTGGTTTTATTTTGTTCCATAAATGATGAAAGATAAATTTAAATCGTCTTGACAAAAGTTTGTTTCTGACAAGATTTTAGTGGTCAGAGCATTATTGCATTTGTTCATTTTTGATTAATAAAGGATTGATTTTAATGTTACATGTTACAATATGATTATTACTGATTCTGAGTAGAAATTCCAATGTAATACACAACATGCTTTGCTTTACTTTCAGAACTAACAGCATTTTCCTTTACCTAAACTGACACTGAGGAGTGCAAGTAAGAACAGTAAAGCTATTTTAATCCCTACAACTAGGCCACGCACATTTAGCATGTGTCCTAACAAGGCCCACTTTATGTAACAGATCAGAAGGCAGATGACCAAAATGGACCTCAAGTCTACTATATCTGAACCACTATTTTAATCTATTGAAAATAAACCAAGAATAATTTTTTATGGTATGCTGAATGAAATGCACGTACATTTTATGAATTTGCACTGAGGCTTGATTAAATGAATTGAAACACCTGCATACAGGCACTGTAATCTGTGAACATGAATTAACATTTACAATTGATATTAATTCTCTAACCTTAATGATGTGTTTGATTTCTTGACGGTCAAGGCGGCCATTTCCGTCTGTATCATACATTTTAAATGACCACTTGAGTCTGTCTTCCAGCCGTCCTCGGAGTACAAGATGCAATGCTGATACGTATTCCATGAAGTCTAATTTGTTGTCCTGTAAGGAAAAACAAGAGCACCAAAACAAATACCTGAATGTTACCCGTCAGAACAGGAATGCATATGCCATCAATCAACATCAAAATTGTACTTCTACTGAATTGACTTAATAATTGATCACATACTGACACATTGCCCTCTTACCCTGTTTGTGTCAAAGGAGTGGAATATGGTCTCAATGTAGATGGTCTCCTCTTCAGACGTACTCTGCACTCCAAAGATCCGTTTGAACTCGTGTAAGTGTAAGGCTCCACTCGGGCATTCCTTCATAAACATAAGACTCAGGTCCTGAATAAGCGCAAGGTCTAGCTCCTCATGCTCCGCACTCTCCCCTTGTCCCATTTTGTTTGAAAATAGCTCAAACTTTTAAGGAGAAAAGGAAAAAGAGCTGCAGAGAGATTGCTCACCATGCGCTTGCCAGCAGAATCTCTATTGAGACGGTCTGCCTCTGACCAAGTGGCTTACATGGATAGATTAACGGCATTAGAAAGAGGAGACAGGGAGGGAAGGTTAACCTTGACCTTTGGTGGCAAGTCACCATGTTACTTAATGAACTCCATTATGTATAGGTTACGGATCAACCCTGGGGTTAGTAGTTGAACATTCATTTTGTTTTACATGTTATTGTGCTTGAAAAGAGATATAAGGGGTCATTAAAATAAGCACTTTGAAAGTATACTTTGAAAATAAATGGTTCTATATACAGTAGAAAAATGGTTCTATTGCTTGCTTCATATATGGCACCCATCGATGATTCTATATAGGACCATTTTTAAGGGTTTATAAAAGGAACCCCTAAGGTTTCTTTCACTCCTCCCCGGGCGCCGCCAATGGCAGCTCACTGCTCCGGGTTAGTGTGTAACCTCACTTCGCTGTGTGTGTGTGTCACTTCTCTGGATGGGTTAAACGCAGAGGTGAATTTCAGAGTGTGTGTGTCTACACCACCTCTGCCATAGAGAGGACTTTCACTTTCACTTTTACAGCCAAAACAAAACAAACCCCCATGGTTCTATAAGGCACCCCCATGAACCTTTTTTGCTAAGAGTGTACTGAATTTCATTAAGCAGGTCTCAATTTATGGGTGAGAACCCCCTTTTTTACCCTATATCAAGTTCCAGCATTACAGTTCTACCTTCAATGCATAACTGAAAAGGTCTTACAAACATCAAAAGTTTTCTTGATTTACTGTACATTCTTTAAATTGTGTATAACTTGTAATAATTCAGTTAAGTGAAATTAAATACAACGTATTGCTGATATAAACTACCTGTGAAAGTACAAATAGTCATATATTTCATAATCTAGAGCTTGCAGGTTGTCAATCATTAATGTATACGACATAAACAGTGTTGTTTAAATTGTACTGACTTCGCTTATTTAAACACTAGGAGGCTACAATATGTATTCCTACCAAAATGTTTCTTTTTAGGTTTAACATCACATTTTGAGAGAATTCTCCATTCAAGTAAACAAGGCCAGTTTGGATTAATTATTCTCAGAGACAATAAAATGTACAAATGCCATTGGTCTCGAGTAGTTGAGGTGACATGATCTGGATTTATTCGCAAAGATTCACCAACCATTACGGCTATCCTCCAGTAAGTGTAAGTGATGTGAAATTTATATTTCTTTGTGTTTTTAGAATTTAGCACCCACAAAAAACCCATTTGACTAAACTCATACTTTAATATATAGTCACACTACAAAAAACTAAATAAACAAGCCGTCAAGAGACAGAGCAGTTACCCACAAACTGGTACGATGTATGACAATTTGACACAAACTGGTATGATGTATCACAATTTGACACAAACTGGTACGATGTATGACAATTTGACACAAACTACGATGTATGACAATTTGAAATTTGACAGAAATTGCCGGTGCGTTGCCATGGTAAATACTGACAAATAAAAAAGAATGACAGAGCAGAGCATTAGGAGTGCATGACAGAGTGTAAAAAGTGAGTAATATATATTTGCAGTATATCTGCAAAGGGGCTATTAAAACCTTGATGAGCTCATAGTTCTTGGGATTATGGGTAAAAGCTGCTTTCTTGTTCTAATGTTTTATTCCCCTAACTGTGAAATGTGGCTACTCAAGATGTGTGCATCTTGAACAGCTTATTTGCACGAGGACTCTATGTGATTTTGTGAGTATGGGCAAGGTAACTATTATGAAGAAGGCCACTGGCAAAAGGGAGCTATTGTACAGCTTGTGCTCTCTCATTATGAAACAAATAAACTACAAGCAGCATTGATTAGCACACCTAAAGATGGTTTTGGTCTTCTGGCAAAACTGTGTTGTCCATCTATGTCTTCCCTGCTGATAGCAATTATTCAATGCACTGTTTGCACCAGGACTGTCTGCTACTTTCCATTCCAGAAATGAAACTGAAGTGGTAAAGGTTTTATGTTTTTTTAGTTTTACTGACTAAAGATATGTTGTACAAACCAGGGGCGTAACTATAGGGGGTGCAGCAGGTGAGGTTGCACCTGGGCCTTGGAATAAAAGAGTTGCAGAGAGATTGCTGGTCACCATGCGCTTGGCAGCAGAACCTCTATTGATACGGTCTGCCTCTGACCAAGTGGCTTACATGGATAGATTAACAGCATTAGAAAAGGAGACAGGGAGGGAAGGTTAACCTTGACCTTTGGTGGCAAGTCACCATGTTAATGAATTCCATTATGTATCGGTTACCGATCAACCCTGGGGTTAGTAGCTGAACATTCATTTTGTTTCAGATGTTATTGTGCTTGAAAAGAGATATTAGCGGTCATTAAAATAAGCACTTTGAAAGTATGCTTTTAAAAGAAATGGTTCTATATAGAACCAAAAATTGTGAGGGGGCGTGGCGGCGGCAGTTAGTGATCTACCCTGAGAACTTCACAGTTTCAAGTGTTATAGGCAGAGTATGTGCGTTGGGGGAGAGGGGCTGCCGGCGCGGTTACAAACATGAAAAAAAGGGGTACGGAACAGTAAAATGTTTGGGAACCACTGCCTTACGCCACCGACTAGGGCCCGTCATAATAGCCTGCACCTGGGCCTGTCGTAACTGCTTTACGCCATTGGTACACAAAATCGTTAATAAGTTGTGAGAAGTGCTAGATATGTTTGCAATGTATAGTTTTACAGTGTTGGCCAAATGAATAGCAATGTAACACATTCAGTGAGTGTGTTGTTTGTTGTCTTGGTGGCATTTTGATCTGCATGGTCCCAAGTTCATTGGAGTTTTAAAAGCTGTTATCGGTTAACACATTTAAAGAAGCAAACCTAAAAAGAAAAACCTTTAGTTCTCTCTCTTGTTTGCATTTAGCAAAACCAAAAATAAATGCTATAGTTGTTATTGACTTTATTGGCCAAAGATATCTAACAATAAACTAGCAGGACAAATGCAGGTGTGTTTTTAAACATTGTTTTTTTTCCTTGAGTTTTCAACACTTCTTGAATGGAGCCTACCAAGGCTGTCACTGGAACAGACACTTGTAGGTAGGCCATTCCACAACCGAGGTTGCCTACAGCTACTAAATAGCCTACATAAAAGCCTTCTGTATGTAAAGTATTAAGCTAAAAGACATACATGTATTTAACTGATTGTTAGTGGTCTATCAAGACACACACACACACACACACACACACACACACACACACACACACACACACACATCAATGGTATATTTGAATTCACAGTAGCAGTGTGCCTAATTAGACGATGTGTTTATCCTCCTTTGTCAGGCTCAATCCAATTTAAAGTCATTAGTTACTTTTCACAGGTTCGTCTCCCTGGACTAAAGACCAAGGAGATCAAGCGGTAGATTTTCTATGGTTGGCTATGGTTCTGAGGCGGAACGGTTGACACCATTGGCCTTATGCTAGGGATATAGGAGCAGAGTGTTGATTCAAGATGACTTGGATCATCATCCAGACTGTAACACCATGCTCATCAGTGTGAGTTTGATGTATCCTGGGAACATATCAGATCTACTTTATGGTTGTCTATTATGAGAGGGATAATGTATAGTGCATCGGTCAGTATCCAATACACAGCCACCCAATATTAAATATTAAAGTAGGCTAAATAGTTGTATTATATTTGCATTATACATATTTGTTTCATATAGTTGGCTAATTATTAATATTGAAGTACTACATATTGCTCATGAGACATATAATCAATCTAGAACATACAAGCGCATTATATACACCCTGTGGATAGCTTATAACCTTTGGTAGACTTTACTTCATGTTGATGGGCATTCCTTTGCAGTCACACCCAGATTTCAAAACGGAATGGCTACCACCTAAAATAGCACCTGCAGCATAATCACTGCGCTTCATTGCACTTATATACCAGTAGATGGCAGTAGACCAAAACATGACTGTGCACCTGATGAAAAAACTGCACTGACTGAAGATAATTTGTCTATGTGTATGCACCATCACGAACAGACTACTGTTGCCTGACATTTGCATACATTTACATTGGATGGCTTCTTCTGCATATCACTGTTCTCTATGTTTCACTATTATATTATGTTTCATAAATGATTATACGCCATTCAAATACAAGTTTAGGTGGACATGCAGTGAAATTCTATTTTGTGCTACATTTGAAGGTTTCACATTTTGTCCTGTTTCGAGAGATACAATGAAATAGAGATTGAGTCACGTCCTTTGTCGTAAACCCTTTTAAGTAAGAGATAATGTATAGTCGTTGGTCAGAATAGGAAAATAAGTCCCAACAGGACGGATCCTGATGCACATTGGAGGCCCATTACATGGCCCGTTCAAATCTTAAAACCTATATTTTACAAAGTTTTAACTTGTCTTATGCGGTTACTTTGCAAAACGTTAAAAGACATCCCTCCAGAATACCTCTTACTCACACCGTGTTTCTGGTAACCCTTCACCTTTTAAAAACGTTTAGTGGTTAATTTTGATATCAAACCAAACTTAATTTTGATTTGTAACGTTGTATTTATAATCTGTGTTGGCAATGACATGTAACTTTTATTTAGTACATTCTGCTTTGTTTTTAGTAAGAAAATAAAGCTCTTCAGTGGTGAATTGGCTGAGTTGGCACACCTCCATGATGCGACATAATCAGGTTAGGCTGCATGCGTAGTCAGAAACTTTGTCACAACACACATATTTTAAGGGTAAAGGTGACAGTATTCAGCACGTGTGTTTGTCTGAAGCAACATACATTGACTAGGAATCAATCCTAGGTCAACTGATTGCTAGGCAACAATGCTACTCACTGTATCAAGAATTGTAAGGATGTGAGGACTATTAATGAACTATTGAGATGAATCCATAGCAATAGAGGCAAACCTATCTCCACTGAATTCCGTGGCAATAGTGACTTTGTTTATGAAATGTGCTGCATTATCCAAGGCTCGGTATATCAACATAACAGTAAACCACAAACTGCTACAATGTACGATAATATTACACATGTTGGGGCTGCTTAACTGTGATAAGGTCTAATAATGACATGGATGAAATGTCTTAAGCTTCTGACATGTGGGTGTTGCTTCCCGTACGGTTTTCCTTTTCTGTAGGTTGAATGTTGCACAATCCATAGACTGGTGTGTCATGTGTTTGTCACAAGGATATCCAAACGAATCACATCCGTCGAGAGACACCAAGATTTCTCTATATAATTCCAAACTGGGCCAGATCACTCAGCTCCATGTCCCCAAACGCCTCCCAGGGGCACACAATCGCCGAGTCTGATAGAGAGCAGAGTGACAGAACAGAGCAGATAAGAGCACATTCGCTCACATTGCCACTCACTGATACTGATTCTTCATCATGGAAATCCCAACTTACCTCCAAGGCCTTCCATTCCAGGGACATCATTGTCAAACCTCAAATGAAAATGTGAGTGAAAATGAAATAACCAGCAGACTGTACACATGTATCCAGTATATTTTTTAATTTGTATACTATATATAACTGCTCATTATTTAAATTTGTATTGAATTGTTCTGCATGTGTGTTCTTGTGAAAGTGTACGCGGCCTGTGCAGCATGTACAGAAGGCATGCTGTGTCTGCTTGACCCATATATCTACGAGGTGTGGATATGAAATAACGAGACTGTCATTACGAGTTATACTAGTAGGTCAGGTTCCCCTCACTACAATTGAATTAGAGTCTTTGTCTCATTATTTAATAGCCACACATCATATATGTGAAGTGAAGATATGTCTCACCCCTTCTGGCCCGGCTTGGGGACCTTGCTCTTGAACTGCCTTCCCTCCCTCTTCTTGCATTTGGGGGGGCCTGCCTTGGCACCTCCCTCAGGTGCCCCACCTGCAGTCATTTCTGTAGGGATGATGTCAGACATGTGCAGATGATGGTTGTGTCCATCAGCGTCTCCAGTTGCTTCACTGCTCTCTTAGACTGAAAGCACTCAAGTGAGCCATTAGCAGGCAATCAACATTTGTGGGGCGTCGTGCTCAGAATAGGAAAGATGAGGGGGAGGTCTATTTTATGAGTAATGGAAATGCACTATATCACAAAACTGTGAAAACTTTGAGATTTTTTTATTTTTTATTTTTCTATCTCACCTTATAATTTTGTACCAGGGACATGCAGTGAGGTAGTGATAAGCAGTTAGAACTCACTAATTAGTAAACTTATTATGGACGAAAACGAATTAATGACGCTAATGAGGCATAACAGCAAGCCACATTCTTATAGTGTAACTACGTGTTTAGCTGAAACATCGTATGTTAATTGTGACATAATACTTGTTCAGATGTAACACTGTCTAACTGACTGACAAACTCTTTTCATCCTGCTTACCGAGTGGTACTGCCCAGTGCACGTGCCTACCCGCCATTCATTGACTGGAAAAAAAGAGAAATACCCTACTCAGCATGCAGGCATTGCTCATATGTAGTCATTATACAGTATAAAGGTGGCTAACATAATACCAGATCTCTTCTTGATCTTTCCCACCCAGTAATTATGCAGACATTATCCATTCATTTGAATCAAGTCAGGTTCAGGTATTACAGCTTATTATATGTTATATATTACAAGTAGTACCAATGTACTAATACAGGGTTGATTCTCTCCTTTTTAGAAAAGTGATTTATAATGTATGTAACAATAACAACACAGTATGTATCACACTGAAAAATGTTACTGTATAGCTTTTTTTTTATAAATAATGAATGAAAACTTAGTATAGTTTCCTGTCACCCTAGATCATTTATCTGTCTGTTTCAGACCAACTATCAAGCCTATCTGTAAAAACACCAAACAACAGAACATCAAATAATATCAATGTTTGTCCCCACAGAAATTGTATTCTTGTATCTAGTTAACCATCATGAGAAGGAAAATGAAAGAACTGCACTGCAAGTTGCCAAGAGGCACAGAGTAGATAACTGAGTCTCTTACCTGACTTCCAAAGGTTGGTTTGCTGTTAAAGCAAGGATGGTCCTCTCTGTTTGCTACAGATATCTTGCTGTGTCTCGTTCCGCACTGGGATGTATAATATATACCTGGGATGTATAATCCCGCAGTTATATCACAACTAGTTAGAGACGAGCAAAAATGTGGGTCGTGGTCTGAGGGCTTTTAGCATCACAAGACATGGAGTTCTCATGTTCTCACTCACTGATTGGCTGCATGTAATTACGTATGGAGTACGTGAGCTTGAGCAGGTATTTAGCCTAGTGAACTGAGCCATGTTTAGAAGTAAGGTCATTTGTTTTTGTCTACATGTCTTCGGGAGTGTCTGGTTGGTCATGTAGGCCACGTATGAGTATCCTGATGGTACAGAAAACATTCCTGAAATAAACCCTACAACATGAGCCCTTGGTAACACATACATTACATGTTAACATGTCCTAATATAAGGTCCTACCTTTTGTGGGTCAGAAATATTATCGTTCCACATTTATATAGTGTAATGGTACCAGAAAACAACTGTGTGAAGTGAAATGCAGAACCCCAATCAAGTGAATATCTGTGCACTCAGTTCAGTCCTTCCATTGTTGATGGTTAAGGTAAGGCTGAGTGGCTGTGTGACATGGATCATTGCTCTGTGTTACATGGGCTGTGATCTAGCACAGAGTGGAAGCATGAGGAGAGCACACAAAAGACCACAGCACATGAGACATAAAATATGGTTTGAAAAGAAAACAGATGAAATATAATAATTATAATATATAATATAAAATATAATATAATAATTAGGTATGTATAAAACAATACAATTGTAGAGATTTTATTTTATTATTTTTAGACAGTTCGTATCTACTTGAAAGTGTTCTTAAGGTTCATAGACTCACCAGAACTGTCAGGGAGCACATTACTTGACCTGAGTCATACACTGAAATGATCAGGTCATGTAAATGGTATATGCCTATGCCTCCCGTCATCAATTCTCATGACCATGTCATTTTACAATCATCAATAATGTCCAAGGATTATCTCAGCTCTCAGAATGTTTTGTTGTCAGCTTATGTCACATACTGCTGAGATGTCATTGCATCATGTTGTCATGGCCGTTGTTATCATGTTGTCATGGCCAATTATGTAACAGTTCACTGACTGTCACAACTACGTAAAACAAGATATGAAATCTGAAATGCATATGTAGTCTTATGATGCAGGGATGAATTAAGTATTACTGAATATCATGGTTAAATACGACAGAGCAGCTGTCCTTAAATAAAACTGCTTTATAATTGCTATGATATCAGTGTGTAGACTTTTTGTGTGAAATTGTGAATCAATTGAATTGTGATGGAAATGTCCAAATAATGTATTCTTTCACAATTCTATCTGGTTTAAACTACAGAAAGTCCCAGTGGCAATACCATACTTTTATGTTGTCACATAAAACTGCATCACTATATAAAAAAAAGTCTGCTCACAAAAAAAAACTGGGCGGTAGAGACATTGTGTTTTTAATCACGTTCCCTTATGTGATAATGTTACTCAAAATCTGTGGGCTATATGGAAAAAAGGGTCTGCATGGTAATATAATAAAATATGGCAGAGGAGGAAGAACTCGGAAGAACTGCTGCCCAAGTCAGGTCCTTAGGGGCTGCTGTCCTAAATGATCTTTATCCCTCTGCAAGCTATCATACATGGTCTACTTCCCAACAGAATGCTCTGGAATAGACCCATCCCAAGCCCGAGTTGACATCCAAAGAACGGCAGAACTCAGGAGCAGAAAAAGCCACTGAATAGCAGCCCAGAAGAACACTGGCTAGGGACCCCTTGTTAAACGATCCCAAACTGGGCAAGATCACTCAGCTCCATGACACCAAAGGTCCCATGGGCAAGAAAGACAGAGTCGGCATATGCATTTACAGGGTATCTCTGTTGCATGTCTCACTGTATATATATATATATATATATATAAATAATAGGCCATAGAGGCTTAGTATTCAAAGATAAATATCCCATCCATAATCCATCTCCACCCTTCACCTTGTCTGGCCTTCTTCCTCCCTGCAATTAGCCAAGGCTCTGTTTTGCTAATCTGCAGATCATAGATCGGGCACCCACACAGAGGTTTAAGAGACTGTAGTGTCTGTTTCTAAAGATAGCATCCCAAGCTAATCTGGTCAGTGGGTGGTCATGAGGACAGAAGAAGCAGCGCACTACAATCATTTCTGTCCGCATTAATCTATCTGCCTTTTTTTGCCCTATGAACTTCTCTCATTATGATTTTGTTGTGATGGTCTTCTGGACAGTGTCCACACCATTTCAACATCCATTGACAATTTCACAGGCAACAGTAAAGTTTTGATGTTTCGCAAGTTAAATCAATTGCTCACATTGAGGTACTTTGTCAGTCTGTTCAGCAAAAAAGTTCCAACCCAAATTGATGTCTAAATTTAAGATGATTGTAACTACGATGTACAAAATCACTGCATACAAAGGTTAATCAACATCATTAAAAAATGCATGTTCAAATATAAAGGCTTAATAGATGTGTTCAACATCTATTATCGCATTTAAATACATATCCAGGCCAAAGTTAAAAAGATGAAAATCCTCAATGATGAGGAAAAAGTATAGTCGTCTATATTTTACAGTACATGTAAAAGGTATTTGATAGTGTTCTGTTCTATTTATTCTTGAATTGTTTTAGTGTGCTCTTCAAGTCCCAAAATTACTTTGTATATTAGGTACTTTGTGCACATTTACAGTGTGCACATTACGAAGCAATGAAGTCCATGGGCACTGACAAAACATTAAAATATTTCAGAAAATTTGTCTCAAAAAATCAGGAAAAGTCTGTATGTTTTCATGGCTAATAAATGACCTGTTGACATACTGCTGTCCCTCGTCTAATGTTAATCTGACATTTTTGTAGCAGACCACTGTGACATAAGTGCTTGGCTTGAAGTCATGCTTATTTCCTCGTAGTCTTTACGTTTGAGGTTATGGCTGATCCTCTAAAGAGCTTACAGGTCGCGGCCAAAATTTCAATCAGTATAATGAGGTGAGTGTTAGCTAGCTTTGTTAGCTCCAAAGCCTTAATGCTATCCTACTCAAACAGACATGTTTGAATCAGCCAAAGAAAAAGTTGTAAAGTTTTTGTTTAAGGCTTTTAAGGGTATATGAAAAAAGAATATACACAAATGACAAACCAAGAACTGAACCACCAATCAAATGTCATTATGGCACAGATCAAAACACATGGAAATGTCCAACTCTCACAGCAGAGATATCTCTACTTGGTCACTGATGTGCCTTTTCAGGGTAATTGAAGAATGAGTCACATTTCAGTATGTGATTGCAACCCAAATGTCCTGTCCAGTTGAAATCCTGTGCAGTTTTGAAGTTAGTGGGTAGGTCCTCAATGCATGTCCATTGCATGTCCATTGACTGAAAATGTGAGGACTTATTTTGTTTGGTAAAATGTTGCATTGTCTATTTACAAAGTCACTTCATCTTGGTGCATAAGGCACATCCATCAGTCATCGTAATCTGGTGTTTTACGAGGACAGTCAAGGCTTTTTGTATCCATTGATCTGTTCTTGATGCCTGTTCACCCAGGCACAAGGGTTCACATCCAACTTCAGGCAATTACGCACCCATGGGTTATTTTGGGCCCCATCCAAAAATTCCTCAAGTGAAATATGACCTGTAAGAGAACACATTTATTACCATTCTTCACTCAATATTGCTGACATATCACAGAGGCTTGGAACTTGAGTATACTGCATAGAACTGGATAGAGTGAAACTGACTTCATACTATACAGGGTTTTGCGCAATTACAATAACTTTATAAACAACTAAACGGGCCTACTTACCGTCACCGTTTTTGTCTATGGTATCAAACAGTCGGTCACATACTTCATCGACAGTGAGAGAATTGCCGGATGCATCAGCCATTTTCCCCTGCTTCATCTTATAAATAATCTATAAAAATACGCAATTATATCACAAAAAAGGAAAAGACCAGTTTAATGTTTATTAAAGTGCATAGGCCATGCTTAATCTAAACAGAAAGTTCTATATCACCAACCTTTATGATCCGTTTTAATTCGTGTTTGTCTAAACGTCCGTTCTCGTCGTGGTCAAAGACTTTAAAAGACCATCGGAGTTTATCCTCAAGTTTTCCACGCAGAACAAGATGTAGAGCAGCTACATATTCAATGAAGTCTAATGTGTCGTCCTAAAATGCCAACGGAATTGCAGTTAAGTATACACCCTTTGACAAAACTAGTTTAACGTTAAGAGTGAATAATACGTTTAACTCAAACTAAAGTAAGTAAAGTAAAGTTTAACAAAAGCGCTAAAACTTACTCCGTTCATATCGAATGACCGAAACAAATTATCCATGTATAATGATTCTGGAGAGTCGTCGTTTTTTATTCCAAATATTTTCTTGAATTCGTGCAAATACAAAGAGCCACTGGGACATTCCATAATAAAGCTTTTGTACAGAGTTTGTATTGCTGAGATATCCAATTCTTCTTCTTGGGAATCCGACTGCCCCATGGCAAAAAAAAACGATTTATTCTTCTGTTATGAACGTGAAAGGCACTATTGTACCTCATTCAGGCACCGAGTCAATTCAACTACCTGTCTTCATTTTCAGGCAATGTACAGCGCTTGATGTTCTGTGCCGTAAGAATTACCCTCCTTCTAGGGGTGGGCGGATCGATATAAGTATCGATACTATCGATGCCAACGCTGGTATTGGTATCGGATCGATACAATTGTAATGGGATCGATCATTTAATTTAATTATCTCCTCTACGTTCACTATACTTTGCTCGTGTCTCCTAGACTCCCCTACAATCCTGGGCAAACGCTGCTCTCATATCACGCTTTGCTCTTCCTCCGCCTCATGCTGCTCTGCTGTGATTCGTTGTCATGCCGTCACGTGACTCATTGACGCAACACGTAGAAGAGCAGCGTCGCACATTGAATGAGAGACATGGCTGAGAGGAAGCAAAGCGCTGTTTGGAGCTATTTTACATCAGAGAATGATTCTACTGCAAGTTGTGACACTTGCAAAAAGAGCATACGATATTGTGGCAACACTACCAACCTCCACAAACACCTAAAAACACATCACAAGGAAAATGCCGAACTACTAAAACGGAGAGAGGAGGAAAATGCACCCAGACCCCCGGCACAGAGAGTTCGTTGGCCGAATCTTTTCAGAGAGGCAGACAGTACCCAGGTAGCTTATAGTAAGAGTAGGCTAATAATATTTTAGTCATGTCATATATATATATTCAGTATTAGTAGTGTGATTGCTCAAACATAACATTGCGAAACTGAGAACAACCTAACTTTAATTTTTACATTTACACCTATAGCTACATGTCACCTGTCCTGCGTGCCCTTTTAACATTAGGCTATGCTCCTGCAAATGTGGAAAGTCCGCGTTTATTGATAGGCTATTAGAAAACAAACGTGGATGTTTTTGAGCAATCACACACTTTTGTTGTCAAAGTGTAGGCCTATTATAGCAACCCATTGAGACGTGTTATCTACAATCCCAAACCAGAAAAAGTTGGAACAATATAGGCCTATTAAATGGACATTAAAAGCGAAAACAGTTATTTGTAAATTCTCTTTGACCTGTGTAGTATTGAAAACAAAGCAACAGCACATTATTTGATGTTTTAACTGATGAATTTGATTGTTTTTTCAAAATAAACACTTAATTCAATTTCAGTGTTTGCAACACATTTAAAAAAGACTTAAAAGTTGTTTAGGGACTACAGACACCAAATGAGAATACATTTCAGGTGTAACTTTGTCCCTTTTGTCCCTTTGTCCCATTCGTCCAGCAAACAAGTCTTAAAGCGAGCATTAATGCAGGGTCCCCCTTGTCCCATATTGCATTTCAAAATGCTCCACAAATTCTCTTTTGGGGACAAGTCAGGACTGCAGGCATGGCTAGTCCAACACCCAAACACTCTTCTTCCTCAGCCATGTCTTTGAAATCTGTGCTGAATGTGGTTTTGCATTGTCTTGATGAAAAAAAAAAATTACATACTGTTCTTCCCTACACAAAAGTATTTTTTTAAGTAAAAGTATCGTATCGGTATCGGTATCGGCGATATTGACCCTATAAATACTTGGTATCGGATCGATACCAAATTTTGCAGTATCGCCCACCACTACCTCCTTCCACAGCTCTGTCGATGGGCGTACAAGGAGGAGGCAGCATTGGAATGTAAACCCCGGATTAGTCCGTAATCCACTCACCCGTATGAATACTTCTCAATTTCCATCGCTTTCTACATGACAGCAACATGATGAGCACTGCTCTTCTTTTAAAGGTAGAGGTGAGTCAACTAAGGTACAAAGTCATCATATCGATAAATCACCGCATCGAAAAAAAATAGTTACAGAGATTACACTTTTAAATAGGAGGCTACATATATCAGATCAACGCGAAAGCATGAGTTGCTCATTACATAGTTAGGCGGTAAGATTTGGAATCGATTTTGCAACTATATACAGTTATGGCAAGTGAATAAGTAAGCTACTTTGCATATAACGGTGCTGCACTGCAGATAATGTCAAGGAATGTGCATGTCTCATATTGTCTTTAAAACTTCCTCTAGCGTTTGATAATATAGCCTAACTGCAAGTAAAGCTGTGGAGATTGGCCTACGTGATGGGCCTACAGTGAGTCCTAATAAATCTCCGTTTGCATTATTCATGTTGGGTAACTCTTGACATTAATCCCTAACATTAAACTTGGGTGGGTGATCTTGAGTGTTTGCAAGTATGCAGCTGTACAATTCACAAAAACTATTTAAATTCACGAATTTATGTGGATCATTTAAAAAACATTATTCACAACATTCTTATTATACTTTGTTTCTAGCGAAACATTTTAAATTAAATAATTAAGGCTAGTAGTGATGTGGTAAGAATTTAGCTATGATTACTCAGACCTTCTTCATATCAATGCAACACCTGCAATTGGCGTCTTTCATGCAAGGTTATTGTAGGCCAGTTGTCCTAAACCAGTCTATCCTTAGTTGCCCTGATCTTATGTGCCTTTTGCTGGTGCTAGTTAAGTAAGTGCATTAGTCACTCCAGGCTATCCCTCTTATTAAGATTAATTAACAATTAAGTAGTACCATGCCCTGGGACAAGCCTGGTTTGTCCCAGAGCATGGTACTCCTTCATTGTTCTACTTCATTGTTAGTTCATTGTTAGTTAATCAGTGCCTGATGGAAAAATCCTGACCTCACCCAACCCCATCTCTCTCTATCTCTTTCTCTCTCGCTCTCATTGCCATCCACCCCATCCACCCCACCCACCCGACCCCCACGCACCCACACACACACACACACACACTTTATTGTTTAATTGAAAACAGAAAATAAAGGTGTGCTATAAGAACATAAGAACATGATTAAATAACAGGTTCGTGTCAAAGGCAGGGCACTTTATATTCTTCCAATTTTAATTGACTTTTCAGCATATTGAAACAGGTCTTCAATTATGTGGAGGCGTGAGAGATATTAAATGTTATGTACAGCGACTTTAATGAATCTTTGGCAAGCAAATAATGAACATTTTCAAACATTTGCACAAATGTGAGCTATTTCACTAGTATGATGTTTAAACCAATACAATCAAGTAAGCTTGATGAAAATTGAAGATAAAAAAATCTTACTTTTTTAATGAGAGAAGGCTGAGGGGAAGTCTGCTGTCCCTTGGAATGTTTCATTAGCAAACAGTTTCTATTAATACAGGGAGTTAAGAACAGGGGTTCATAATTCATGAATATTTAACATAATTCATTGATTAATATTTCTCCTGGAGTTTTGTTTCACCCTTTCCAGTTGTGGGCTCCACTGTTCACTCAACGACTGGAATCCATCAGTATGAAGCACCAGAGAGGGCAAGGCCAGAACAAGTACCAGCATGATAGGCTTCATGTGATCCAGGCATATTAACTGGATATAGAAGGCCATTATTGTCCTAATCACAAAGCAATCTGCCCTGTGAGTCTTTGTAGGGGCCATCTGCCAACACCTGTGTCTCAGAAAAAGGCACTCTTCCTTCTGTGCTCAAGCACCCAGCCTGAAGGGTTCATATCCAAACGTAACATGTTGAGGATCCAGGGGTCCTTGTGTGCCCCTTCCAAAAACTCTTCTAGAGTTATCTGACCTGAAGAAAAAAAGTGTTATTTCAAAGCGTATTCATCCATGTTAGTGCCAAAATCATATCTTTATGATGACCCAGCTAGTGCTTTTTTCGGTCATACATCATATTTCTGTAAATTTAAACCTATTAAAACTGAATATGAAACAATTTGCTTAGACTTCCACACTTGACAAAAATGAAGAAGTCACTTTGTGCAGACAAAATTTTCAAGGGTATCCTTTTAAATCAACACACTTACCGTTTCCATCAACATCGATTACTTTAAATATTCTCTCACAAACTTCATCAACAGAGAGTTGGGGTGGCTCAGCATCCTTTTTTGATACCCTCTTTATCCGATATATACTCTGAAAAGAAATTTAGAATATTGACATCTAACTTTGTTGTATAAGCTAATATAAAGGATGTTTATTGTCAATATCAACATGAACATGTACTAGAGAGAACAATTTAAGTAATACAACTAGAAAAGTCTTACATCAATGATTGCCCGAAGTTCTGTCTTGTCGATGAACCCATTACCATCTTTATCATACACTTTAAAGGACCATCTCAATTTATGCTCCAGATCTCCTCTGAAAACTAGATTCAGCGCAGCTACAAACTCCAGGAAATCTATAGTATTATCCTGTTGGGAAAATATGACATGTCTTTACAGTGCAACAGCTTGATACAGGAAGAATACGAGAGCAGAGTTATTCTCACCCCATTCTTGTCAAAAGCTCGAAACATATTCTCAGCATAATCTGATGCTTCTCCTGTGGCATCTACCCCAAAAAATCGTTTGAATTCATGAAGAAACAAAACCCCACTTGGACATTCTGTCACAAACTTCTTGTACATGTCCTGCAGAGCTGCAACATCTATCTCCTCACTCTGCTCAGTGGGCTGGGTTTGACCCATACTTGGTGCTGTCCAAGGTGCTGAAATATCACTATCGCTACGTGTAGTATTGTCCCGCTGCTTATTTTAAAAGGCAATACACATTTAATGTCTTGGCTCATTCTGTCTGGCCAGATCCACCAGTGGCTAGCTGGTTGCTACTTTAAGGGGTAGAATAACAACAAACCCAAATCTGAGACTTCCGCTTGTCTGGTATTAGATTAGCACTCCGTGCCCTATAAATAAACCCTAATGTATTAGGGAAACCCTCTTCTTGAGCCAGATAATCCCATTACTGAGCTAAATCCAAAGATTCTCTCCTTTTGCTTTCTATTTCTTTTCATTTACTTTTCTCTACATCTCATCCCTCACTGATATTGCAGTGCTGAGGTTCCAAAATGACATTAAATGACATTACAGGCATTGTGTAGCACATTCCTTAGATCATGGTCCACAGAGTGAGGGCATTCATGCTTAAGGGAGCAATTCTCTCTAGTGGGGATTGCTTGCAGCTTTGTGACTGCAAATCTTCTTAATAAAAGCTACAGACAATAGATAAGTCTATTAGAGGAGCGACTGGCCCAGGACACTACATTAAAAAAGCGCATAAATGTCTTCAAAATTAACTCTCTTTCATAGTGTGTACCTTGATCAAATAGTTCTTGCTCAATGTCTCTGGAATTGTGAATGACTACAGTACATAGATCTCTATAGAGATAGGAAGCAAATGAACCCTGAAAATATGAATACAAACTGAAAAAAATACTAAAAGTGACATTTGAATATGCAAATATGCAAATATGCGTGACTGATAAACATATACTACCCAAGCCAGTGACGATTTCATACCTGGTGAATTAGGGTCATCCTTCCATTAAGTGAGTAGGGGCTATTTGAGAGAGAGGGCAGGTTTTGAGGGAAAACATGACAAAATCTGAACATGAAACGAATAAACCATGCTCGTGCTTAAAAATAGAAATCATCATTGTCATACTGCTTATAATGTTCAAAGCCTTTAACAAAACTACAAGTTTGACCCTAAATTGACTCATTTTACGATTACTCTATACGTTAAACAAATACTGATGTCCAAATAGAGTAATGTTATCTATTTTATTCAATGTTGTGCGCTCAGTGTATGTGGTGAAATTTCGCCTACGTTAGACACTCTCCTCTCTCTGTCATGCGTCCTCTCCTGTCTGGACCATACCTGTAAAATGTAGTTTTTTCCTTGTTTCTCATTTCTCAGATACATGACACTAAGGCCCAATCCCATTTCTAATCTCCACCCCTACCCTTACCCCTACCCCTTGGCCCTCGCCTTTTCAAACGGAGCAATAACGTAGGTGTAGGCGAAGGGCTTGAAACGCTAGCCCTACGAATTGGGATATCCCTTCAACAATTACGTACGTCATCAGTACCCTGCGTCAGCTGTTACATAGGCACTCTGAGATTCCTTTGAATGAAAAGTGCTTTAAAAATAAAATGAATTATTATTATTATAACCGGAGAGCGACAGCTGTCACTCACCAGACATAAACAAACATGGCGCCTGCAACTGTTGTGGCCGCACCAACACTATTATTTACTGGATTGTTTACAGCCTACATTCCATCTGATGTTTTGCTTGTGTAATGTTAAATTCAAAGTGACGAGGTTATGTCTGCGATAACAAACCACTCTTCAGCTAGCTAGTGTAGCTAGTACTCAATGCCAGCTAATATCTAACTTAGCCAATATCAAATTACGATAGGGCACTAATGTGTCCACATATCTGCTCATACATTGCCTTTTACACACTATAGCACAGGTCAGTTATGAATATAAATGCATGTTGATATAGGTTTGATTGGTAATCAACAGACAGCCCATAAATGGTCATACAGTATAGCAAGTGAAATAGCAATCAAGCTACTAGCATAATGCTAACCATTGTATTTACAATTATTTAACCAGCAGACTCAGGCTTTGAGGTACCCTAACTAGCATTATTATTCTCTTTACACTTAAAACATGGAGGGTGGGTAGAATATAATTTAGTCTTTAAAACTTTAGTCTTTTAACACTTTAATAATAAAAATAATAATTAATTGAATTTATAGAGCACTACATTCAGCTGAATCTCAGAGTGCCACAGTAAAAAAAAATGTTAAAACAAACTATAATAAAATACATTTTCAAAGAAAGAAACAACTCTAAATAGAAAGGTTTTTAGGCCAGTCTTAAAAGAGTCCAGTGTCTGTGGACTTTAGACCTTGAACCTGACTGTATCATTTATAATAATAATAATATAATGGCAAGCAAGGGTTAGTGATAACTTGCTGAAATGCATAGTTTAAATAAGTAGGCTAGCCTATTTTTTAAACACACAGTGGTCGAGCATAGCCTAAGTTTGAAGCACACCGTTAGCACACCGCTAGGCTAGCCTATGTTTAAAGCACACTGTTAGCACACCGTGGGCCTATGTTTATAGCACACTGTTAGCACACCGTGGGCCTATGTTTAAAGCACACCGTAAACACACTGTGGGCCTTTGTTTATGGCACTGTTAGCACACCGGGGGCTTATGTTCAAAGCACACCATTAGCACACCGTGGGCTAGCCTATGTTTAAAGCACACCGTGGGCTAGCATAGCATGGACATTTCCTTGAAATAAATTGGCTTTAATGGTCATCCAATCTGAATTTGATGGAAATGAATGCCTTCATATTGTGTCGAATTTGAGCCAGCAGTGTTTTCTTTTGAAATATGTTGAGATTTGTACTCAGGATCATGACCTACACCTTGTCTATAGTCTGCCTGTCATGTTACATTACATTAACATTAAGAAGGTTATTTGGTAGTGTGAAGGCTATTCGATAATGACTAGTTATCTTGTTTTGGCACTGATCCTCTCTAACCTGAGTCTGCTAACCCCGTCTGTCACCTTGAGACCTCTTCCAGTACCAGTTTGCCCTGTTGAGCCCGAGGGTAATCAGCGGGTCCAAAGCCCACGGTCTGCCCTGTTGAGCCCAA
>NC_137927.1:20526096-20541096 GCF_963457725.1 Sprattus sprattus
ATGCTTGTTTTCTGTTTGCAGACAATTGATCATCCGGCTGGTTACCATAGGGTCCATATCCATCTGGCGACCAGATGGTAGTTGTGGCTCTGTTTGTGTGTCTTTAAGCACTTTTATGCATTTGTACATCTGTGTACATTTGAAGTATGCGGGACATTTGAATGCAGCATGTACGCTTCTTTCTTTGCTTTCATTTCATCCAATCCCATAGATTACCATCACATATCAGCCCTCAGGCAAGGGTTTGTTTTGTTACCTTAAACAACATCCTGCAATAACTTTACCAATACTTCTTAGACTCACTCCTTATGTCTTACCAGAGGTGTGTCTTGGTCATGAGAGAATAAAAAGGCTATCTAGAATGATTGACTAAAATATTTTTTTCTATAACAAGTGTGCATACCCTAACTCTGCTAAATTGATTTCACACAATTGACTTGGCCTCGCTGCTACTGAATAGTTGTGAAGGAAAAGGACGCAGTGTTTCTCGTTCTGTTGGAGACAGGCAGAGGACTGGAAGATGGAGGAGGGGTTGAGAAAAACGTGTGAGGGGGAGGGGGAGGGGGAGGAAATCCTGAATCATTTATTAGGATTGATTCTCCTGCTCCAGCCCAGTGGTAGTAGAAACCTTGAGGTCTCTGTGTGGGTGTGAATGTGTGAATGTGTGTGTTTGCTTGTATGTGTGTGTGTGAGTGCATGTGTTAATGTGTGTGTGTGTGTGTGTGCGTGCATGTGTGAGTGTGTGTGTGTGCGTGCATGTTTTTTTGTGCATGTGCGTGTGTGACAAAGAGAGAGAGAGACAGACAAACAGAGAGAGAGACAGACAGACAGGTGTGAGGAATAACCCACTAAGAGAATAAAGTATGCGTGAAATTGTATTCATGATATCTTGGGAACAACTTGCCTCAACACACTTTTGGAGGTCTTGATCATGCTACATAAGAAAAACACACAAAGGTCCGTTTCAAAACTTGATGTTTAAAATGTAGATTATAAAGCCATGAATACCCATGCTATTATTATTACTCTCTTAAAATTCAGACAGCACATAGAACAGATATAGAAACTGGATGCAATTTTTAAACATAAAGGGTTAGGGGACTGCAGACATTACCAAAGCGCTAACCAAAGACAAAGCACGTGTGAATAAGGTAGATTTACTGCTTGCTGATTGCTCTCTATCTTCCTGTTTCCATGTTTCTTTCCTGTGACTCACTCTTTGTTTAAAACATTTCATACCAATGTAATGTTGAAAAAACACCACTCCTTTTGAGGCCCATACGTTCTTTCCCCCCTCAAGAATGATTTTATTTAATACAATATTTCCCAATGCTCTTTTTCCCCACTGCAGGCTGTACAAACATAGAGGTTACACTTTCAATTCTCAAGGTCAGAGTCCCTTTGTCATCCCCTCTAGATATATTCCATTTCTTAGCCTCCCAAACTAGCTCCACAAGATGGAGGAATTTGAGTGACTTACATACTAAGGAAATGAAAAGACACAATAACTTTATTACAGCTTCAGAGAGTCTGTTTCGAACTCCTAAGAAAATTGCAGGGACTTTAAGATACAGGATATGAGAAATGAAAAACTGCATCACTGTGCTTTAATGATTTAAAAATTACATTACAATCTTCCCTAAAATGAATACATTTTCAATATTCTCCCAATTTCTTGTTTGTTAGTAGAAGGCATGTTGTTCACATAGTCTCTCTGATTTCAATCTTGCTGTGGTTCGCGTACGGGGTTGTAGAGTAAGACACAATGACAAACAGCATTGCAATAACAAGCCTCTGCTGAGATTTATGGAACTGCTAGATTATTTATGAGGTGTAAAGCCCAACACCATGGCTACGAGCACAGCAGTAAAAAGTGTGTTCTCTTCACAGAAATCCATACATCCAATGAAATAGCAGAAAACGCTGTTCTTCGCCAACTCTGAAGTTGATCACCAACCAAGAAGCTGTATGGTTCTCTACAAATAATGCAGCATACAGCAATAGCTTGTGACTCTTCAGGGTCACAATATGTATTTATGTAATATCAAAATAGGGCTGAAAAATCTGGAAAGAGGAGAAAACATTGGATTATTAAATGTCAGGCAAAGAATAATTCTACTTTTCCAAAGAAGATATATTGCTGCCTAAATGGTGCGTTGCTTCCCAATTACTCCACTTGACTCGCATTTATGCACATGGACTTTCTATGATTATACATTGAATATATTGTTTAATATGTTAATCGGAAAGGCTTATTCTGTGATATTAAACTATGGGTGAGGCATGCAGGCAGTCAGTCTTTCCAATTAATCGCTGGCCAAAACCTCAGTGTGTGCCAACAGACCCTACTGTCTTAGGTGCCATGGACGTCTTTTTTAGCTTTCTGCAACTGAATGCACTTGACAGGGTCAGGGATTTTCCCTATTTGGGAGCCTAACCCCTGAGAGTGATGCTTCCGTGTCAAGTTGTGTCAGTATATATATATATATATATATATATATATATATACATTTGTTTGAGTGCCTTACCTTGCACTTGATTCACTCTGATATCAGCTCAATACTGAAACTTTGGCCAAACAACCTGCCCCACATTCAGGGGTTGTATGTGTAAGGCTTTGTGTGTGTGTGTGTGTGTGTGTGTGTGTGTGTGTTTGTGTGTGAATGTGTGTGTGTTTGTGTGTGTGTGTGCGCGCATGTGTGTGTGTGTGTGTGTGTGTGTGTGTATGTGTGTGTGTGCTTGTGACAGAGAAAGAGAGACAGAGAGACAGAGAGAAAGACAGAGAGAGGGAAAGAGACAGAGAGACTGCCCTACAGTCTCTCCCCAGTGAGTTATCTATCAGTCAATGTGTGCTGTTGCAGGCTGTATTAGTGGAGAGCTGCAGTATTAAGAGACTTAATCCCCTCCATTATCCCTCCTAGACCTCTCGCTCTTATCTTTTTTTGTCCGGGAGCTCTGGGATTCAGGAGTATTTTGTTTTTGTAATTACTTCCACATGTAATGTGTCAAGGGAGGGTGGTGGATGAGGGAATGTTCTGGCATGCTTACAGAGCACCAAATTAGTTTTTTTCTCTCTTTCTCTCTCTGATAGGAGGGCAAACAAACCGTCAACCAATGCCCACAGGTAGACAGAGCTAAACTTAATTTATTACGAGTGTTATTTCTCTTTGCTTCTCCACACACATGCATGGTAAGTGAAGGAGAGCAGAGAGTGAGCGAGTGAACCAGAACATGAAAGCGCTCATTTGAAAATGTTGCGTGCTGACGGATAGGCAGGCTTGCTAGCTTGCTCGCTCGCTCACTCTCTGGGCCGTGATCCGCCGTCTTTCCCTCACGGACAGTTTGATTGCTTTTCAGCCTCATGGTAACTGATGGCTGCGCTATCTGCTTATGAAGTGTGCCGACAGGTATCGATCTCCCTCGCTACTCTCAACGTGCTCTCTGGCAGAGGAGGGGAGGGAATCCCCCCTGTTTCTGCCACAGAACCCTTGAGGCGAGTTGCAGGAAACTGATTGACAAGACAGACTGGTCCAGACAGCCACCCTCCTGGGGATGTCTTCACGACTGCATGCAAGCCACTTCCACCGCTCAGTGTGAGCTTCATTGTCTTTTGTTTGCCTCCGCTGTCTTACATCACACTGTTCTGTTCCAGAGGGAGCTGAGACGACTGCCGAGGGGCCTCCAGCGGTCTGCGCACCGGGAGCGATGGGATGGATTCAGTAGGTTTGATGGTTCATCTTCCCGCACGTCATGATTTGAAAGACTTGAGGTGCAGGAAGTGTGTGTCTTCAGTGGACCTTTAAAGGCCTCTGCAGTCACCCATTCTTTTGAGTGTTTCCACGTTTTTTTTTTTTTTTTTACATTTCTCTTTGTTTGCAGGATTAATCAGTGAACCCCCTAGAGCAGCACTAGCACAGTCAGACAAAGTAAGGTAATGGGTTTGGTAGCCATTTTCTCTCACATCATGGTTCAATGGCGCAGACTTGAAACAGAGATGCTAGAGGTGTGATGATCACCCTTTTCAAAAGGCTGAGCGCCGCGCCGGTGTCCTCTGGGTGGAGAGAGCTGTGATGGTGCCACCTTAATCACCTCACACTGCTTTGCAACGCACTTCACAGTGTTTCCTCACAAAGGCAACAGCATTCCTAATTAACTCACTCTCAACAATTACAGCTGCTTGTGTGTAACTGGCCTGCATTGATCCTCGTTCCACCACATCTCTGTCCCCTGCATAGAGGTGAGGAATGAGGGAGAGGAGACTGGGGAACAGGGGCATTTCAGTGATGTAAATGAGAGTCTTAGTAGATATTATGGCTTCACTTCCTAAGAAGGGAAAAAGTCATAATGAAGGACATTCTAGGAACAGCCGATGAAATATTGATTAGGCAGCTTGAGATTTAGCAAAAGATTTTCGAATTAATAATTGAAAAGTAGTCTGAGTAGTGGGGCATTTTACCACCTGCTTTGCATTGAGAACATGGTGCATACTTATCAAAGCACACACACACACACACACACACACACAGACACACACACAACCAGATTTGTGTGTTGAAAGGGTATGTACACACCACATGTCATTGAGTTTATGTCCACACATATATTCATCTACTAGTTCAATCCATTCACTGTGCTTCAGATTTGAGACCAGTACACTGTGAAGTGTGCCTATGTGTGTATATACCCCATCACTACATCTACACTGTGAAGTGTGCCTATGTGTGTATATACCCCATCACTACATATACACTGTGAAGTGTGCCTATGTGTGTTTATACCCTATCACTACATCTACACTGTGAAGTGTGCCTATGTGTGAACTGTATATACCCCAACACTACATATAGACTGTGTGCCCTCCTGTGATTACTATTGACCATTCCAGCTCAGATGGACATGTGAGCACTCTGTCATCAACACTGAGCTGTGACACTGTGGTGTTCATGATGTATGCAAGCAACACACCTGGAGGTTAATTCTTTAGAAGCAAGAAGGCAGCTTCCCTGAAGGTCCCCTAACGTGGAGAGAGACTGAGAGGCTCGTATAATGAGAGCGTCAGCTGCGGGGTGGGGAGAGGAGGCCAGGGGAAGAGAAATGTCACACTCGTCACATTTGCACCGTTTCGGAATAGGCAAAAAAGCCTTGTTTTGGAATTGGACTTGGCTGCGGTTCTCAGGCCCAATTACTATCTCTGTCTGGGCGTGCAGAGGGAATGCATTTGTTACCTTTCAGGCTTATCTCTGGATGAGTAAGAAAAGCATAAATGTGCAAATAACAAATGCATTATTAATTCTGTTCCAGGGGGAAGGAGGACAGGATGACAATGCTTTGTCTCCTCTTGGGTTTGCTGAAGACTGCTATATTCCCTAAAGCTATTTTCTTCATCTCATATCGTATTTATCTATTACAAATCATATAGATGTGATCTGCTTATAGACACAGTATAGACGATGCTTTATGCAGCTGCTATGTTTATGCATGCTCAGAGGGCAGTCTTTTATGAGAGTCTTGTTGAGCACTACATCTGTGTGAAGTATGCCTACCCATTCCAAAGTAAACATGCATATAAACCCCATCACTACATACAGCCCTGTGTTTTTTCCCCAAGGGCATGTGTGGAAAAGCTGTGTCTTTTTTTCCCTGGGCATGTGTGGAAAAGCTGTCTTTTTTCTCTAGGTATAGACACCGCTGGAATAGAGTTTCTGAAGATTGGGGAATGCTGACAGTTCATTAGTCAACTTTGCACATACTTGCAATTCATGGCTTGCGTTGAAGCGACAGGGTCTGCCATTGAAATAAATTGAGCGGGTATGGGGAGGGGAGGAGGAGAGGGAGGCGCAGAAAGGGGATGAGAATGTGTGCGTGGTGATGGTGGGGATCTGGCAGGTGAAAAGAGGAGATGCCAGGTGGAAATGGAAACTGACAGCGGGCAGTAACAGTGGGTTTGTTTGAGGCAAGAGGGATGGGGTAGAGGGAACGGTGGGGAAGCTGTTATTGCAGCCCAGAGATATGGGAGGAGAGGTGGGGAGATATGGGAGGAGAGGTGGGGAGATATGGGAGGAGGAGTGGGGAGATATGGGAGGAGAGGTGGGGAGCAGGTTATTCCAGACATGCCGCCTCTGAGGACAAAAGGCAACTGAGAATTAAGAGTTCCAGCGGTCCCAGCTGAGCCCAATTACCTGGAGAATACAATCTCACAGATATTACACAGCTATCGATCCATCACAGCAAGAAAGAGAGATAAGGGGGCAGAGAGGAGATGATATGTAAGAAGAAAAAAAAGACACAAGAAGAGACAAAAAAAAAGCTTTTTCTCTCAGTTGATTTTACCCATCCTGAATCTTATCTAAACTGATGGTATTTAGCTCATTTTTATAATTCACTGTAATCTTCTTGGTAACATAAACAAAAGGCTCTAACGATGTTTCTTCACATCATGCTTTTCATGACTAGATCCTAGATTAATCTCTCAGAGTGAAAAATCTTAATCTTCACTATTTGTTTACATCTGCCAAGATGCAAAGACATGAGCAAGAGTCATGCTGTACTGACTCAGAGCTCACGCTCTCACCCACAGCCACAGGAGCTGCTCATAGCTACTCAGTGCTTGGTGCTCTCTGCATGCAATGAATATATCACAAAGACATGCCCCGGCATCCCTATGCATGATACATTCCAATCATAATCTTATTTGTGTCATTGTTTTTCTGGAATATCTTAAAATCAATTGTTTTTCTCACAGAAACAACCCTCTAAAATAACAACTGCATGAGGTCATTGCAACAATAACGCAAGTATTGTGTGATATTGGCAACCATGAGCCAGTTTTGCGACGTTGAACATGCAAAGCTTGAGGATAGGGGGCACATTGAGCCACTGGCATTGAGCGGCATGACATTCATTATATGATGCTCCCTCATAACCCGAGGTGCAGCACAGACATGTGTAATTCCTCCTCCCTACCAAGACACAGTCCTCACTTTTATTGCCAGAGGGAGTGAGACTGCAAGACAAACAATCAAAAGTGTTTTCTCTCAATCTGTTGAATTATTCAGAACCAGCGCCAGTTATCTCAGCTGGGCTGTAGTGTGTGTCAGTCAGAATATGGGTGTGCGAAGGCTGGGGAAGTTGAGCCTGTGACGCCTGATCACCTGGAGTGTGCGATGGGATTGGGTGTGAGGCAAGCTATAGCGTGACTAGACTACATGTACCACAGTTAATGGAAGAACTGCAGATATCACCTCAAGTCTCTCAATCCGTTTATCATGTGGTTCCCACCTTTGATTCAGATGTTAATATATAATGTATGGCCCAGAGAATTGGTGAACATTTTTGATGATATTTATTAAGAAAAGCAAACCCAGCTATCTGTTTTGGTAAGGTATGAACCTATAATTACAATCTAAGGTATCAAACTTAGCATTTAAATTTGTTCATGATTTAATTAACTTTAATTAACAGGGCACTATTTGGCTAAAATGTTCACAGGACAAAATATCCTTTCATATCCGTTCTGAATAAGAGCAACAGATTTTCCTTTGAGGTGGATGTGGGTACATTTGATTCATCATTTGATTCTATATTGTCAATTTGTGCATCCACATGATTTGTTTGTTTTGAAGCATCCAGAAACCTCCTCTCTGTTGCATCAGTTTCAATGGGCTTAGAATCAGCCACATACATTAGGGTGCTGTTCATGTAAATAATATATGCATGTAAGTAAACTGGGGCACAGCATATGATATATGAAAACCGGATGGTGTGAATGCACAAGTGTTTCCATACAATTTAATCTGTCAGATTAATGATTTCCAACCCTATGCTTCTTCTGTATTGCATGATATACTCAAAACCATGGAATGCTCATACTGCAGGGAAATCATTTTCATCTAAAAAGCATTTTTGTTTGTTCTGTTTGAAAGGTTACACATTTTAAAGAGGTCTGAAATAATAGAGACATGAGCAGGTGAGGGGAGTAAGTGAGACACTGTGGACATTTGTGCTCAAATTAGCCTGTTTATTAAAGCAATTGAGAGTTAAGATTTAAATATAACTTTATTCATAGGTGCTCAGACACAGCTGGAGAGGACCCCAGAGATTTGAAAATGATCTATCATTTGCCAGCACTGGTCAACCAGTGGTGCTGTTAGTATCCACCCAAAGTCAAATTACACAGGTTGTAGTATGTTTTGTAGGTAATTCGTTTTTAAACATCCTCAGATTCAATTTGATGGTCATAGGTAGGAATCCCTAACACATCCGTTTACAGCCTTTATCAGTGTTGGTGTTTATCACTGGTGTTGGTGCTTGCAAGGCTAGTTTGTTGGCTTTTAACTAGTTTTAGACATAATCTCCTTACTGCTACTGTAAATTAGGTCATTGAAAGATAACCTAGGCAAATCATGCTCTGGTTTTTGGATCCCCATGCTTGCATGAGCTGGAGCTGTCAGTTTTCTGGTGCTGTTTTTAGCACAGCTTGCTGTACAAGCCTGCCTAAACGTCATAAGCAGATAAAAGGGACTATGCGCGGCTCTTAGGAATAGCTTTGGTGGAATCAGTGATAAAGCTTAAAAGTGAGAATTATCACAGATGTTTGGTAAATTTCCATTTGAAATATTCGAAGACCTGATGAATTAAGGATTAACTTATTTGTTGTTTTATTTAATGCAGTTCTTTAATTAAGCCAGAGCAGGTCTCAATTTAAAATGTGTTTTTTGAGTATGTGACATCAATCTAAAGGCACTTAACAGTATTGCGTTCAGCATTTCTGACATCATATTACATCTGGCTTCCAACCTCAATCACCAAATTATAAATTAATCCTGCAAAATGTAATTACTGTGTTTTGCGGGATGCAGTGAGAATGCATTTTGTTGCAGCATTTGTTGCCACTTCAGAGGGCTAGTCATGTATGTAGATTGTGGAAGGCTGTTCTGTACGGTGATACTTTAAGAACTGAATAAGATTTGAGTCTCCTTGTCTCCATTTCACGTAATTAGAGCTCTTACTATGTCATAACAAGATGAACATGACTTGCTGAAAGGCTCCAGCCCTCTGGCCAGTTCTCATTCCGCACTAAATCTGATGTCATGCCATTTCTGAAAGCCTAATTGGAAAATCCATATCAGTAATTATTCAGAACATTGTTCCTCCCACATGCTGTACTATTGCAGGTTGGCAGAGGGTTTATGCTGAACACTATGTGATAACGTTGTGCTTGTCTGGGAGAGAGTCCAATCGTGCTTAACTTGTAATTCCTTGAGCACACACTCACTTTCACCCGATTCAACTTCTGGCAAGGACAGCTGCAATTCCCTCAGTTTCTGCCATGATAAAAGGTGTAACAAAGGTAAATGTCCATTTACCTGGTAGGGCTATGAATTCTGACTTTTATGGAATGCAAATATTAAAATATTACAATGTTCCTCTAAAATATGTCCTTATTGTTACACATTAAAGCACAAACAGTATGGGAGGTACTAACCAGGGGAATTGTGTGTGGGTAAATCCTGGTGTACAGGAAATACAATTAGTCACATTCATGGATCACTTATTTGGAGACGTTTGGAGCTGTGTGTCTGAGCAGTAGGCCCAGTGTGTGAGAGCAGACAGGAGTTTGCAAAGGCATTGCTGCCCAGTGTGGCACTCACAACACTGGAATGTGTGCAGGGTTTATCTGTGCTGAGGCATCAGTGGGGACGTGCCTGTTCCCATATGTGGCATAACGCCCATATGCCAACCCTCACCACAGGCCAAATGTGGTACTTTGCCATCATAACAGGGACCTATTCTCATGTGTGTGTAAGGGCTTGTCTAATCCATGTGCAAACTGTAAACAATCTGTCTGTAATATTTGTGGATGTGTTCATATTCTGGTGTTGTGTTAGTGTGTTAGCACATATTAGTTTGTACACATTCCCGTCCACATCTATTATGCACACACTTCATGCATTTAAACGCAGAGCGGGATGCAGAGCGAATTTTATGCATGAGCCCTGACAGAGACATTCACACTGAGCCGCGGTCTGTCACAGGTGCGGAATACAATCCACACCTCTCTAGAGACCATATGGCTCCCGAGCCCACAGGAGGATGGCTCCTCTCTGAGTAAGAGTCTACGGGAAGAGGAAGCTTCCATAGCTTCCGCTGTGAGACAAATAGCCGTGTGTGCCAAATAAAGAACATATTGACTTTGACTGTGCCCTTAGCTTCCAGAATGAATGCTTTGTGGAGGATTTGACTGCGCTTGAAAGAACAAATAAGTCTGACCCTTTGAAAATGTACTGTTTCTGGACATGTGCACTGAATCCATATATGTGGTCTATTTGTCTATTTGTCAAATTCTGTTTAGTATCTTTGGTTCAGGTAGGATAAACTGAAACACAGAGAGAGAGAGAGAGAGAGCTCTCATTGAGCTCCACTGGCTGACGGTAGCTGCTCGCACTAAGTTCAAGTCACTTATGCTTGCCTACAGAGTGCTTGCTGGTTCTGCTCCCTCCTACCTAAATGCTCTTGTAAGGGCAAATGTTACACCCAGGACGCTGCGCCCATCGAGTGAGCGGCGTCTGGCACTGTGCAAGCACGGCAATCCAGAATATTCTCAGTTGTAGTTCCACGTTGGAGGAACGAACTGCCTAGCACTACCAGAGAAGGGGTGTCCCTCTTTACCTTCAAGAAGCTCTTGAAGACCAACTCTTCAGAGAGCACCTCCCTTCCTAACTGGCACCTTGGCTCAACTTGCACTCAAGCAGTGACAGTCCCGCACTTCTTTTCCTTTCTAGGTAATTTTCTATTTCTTAAAAAAAAAAAAAAAAAAAAGCAGTATTTATTGTTACACCAGGTTCTATTGCTCTCAGCTTGACTGTTCTCTCTCTTGTACATCGCTTTGGACAAAAGCGTCTGCTAAATGACTAAATGTAAATGTAAATGTAGAGAGAGAGAGAGAGAGAGAGAGAGAGAGATTGTTGTAAGTATGAATAAGTAAAAATCCCTACTCTCCAAATGTGCCAGACATTTGTCCAGTTAGTATAATTTTGTTTTGGCTACATTATAAAAGACAAGGGAGGCTCATAAGCACATTGGCACAGAGGCATCCCCCCAGTTTCATAGGGACCCGGATACGTCCCCCCCCACACACACACACTTTTGGGAAAAAGAAGCTGTAGTGTTGTGTTTTATCTTCAGTGAATGGGGAAAAGAACCAATCAGAGAGGGTTTACAGGAAAATATGTGAAAATGTGTCTTTGGCTGCAGGTGTGACAGGTAACACTTAAGGTCATATGAATGTAAACAGTCTATTTGTAGCCTGCATTGTAAACCAAAACAAACCCTTCCTTCATCTATTCTGAAGTTTGTTGATGCAGAAGAATCTGGGCCCAGCCCCTGATGGGGAACAGTCTAGCCCTAGATCACAGAGAGGATCAGGTGGAGGGCAATAAAGAAAGCAGAACAAGACCACATAAGGAAGGAGAGACATACTAAGGACATGAGGTTGAAATTGAGGACATAATGATGACATATACAAAGCCTAATGACCTTGACCCTGAAATAATACAAAACAATGAGGTAATTGGTAATAGATTGATCATGTATGTTGACCAGGGTTAATTATGTAGGCCTGTGTTAACCCTTGTTTGTCCATGGCTTCATAAAAGTCAGTATCACATCATGACCTTGAGAGTGTTGAACCATTAGACAAAATTATGCAAACTGCCTCATCAAGCATAGTCATATCTTGTAAGTTGAGATCTTTAGCTCACAGTTTCGTGAAGAATCTCTCCTGTGCCCCTGCAGTCTTTAGAATGCTGTAACATGTGCTCTTTGATCATAAGTGTCAACAGAGGAAGTAATCCATAGTCTACAAAGCACACACACAGCATGCACAGACACGCAAACACTCAGAGGATATTTCAGCAGATAGTATTGATCGTATGTTGGAGAGATCACAGCCTTCTGCCTGTTACCAGGAGGAGGCTGCCTCACCTCTTTAACACGTCAGGCAACCACGAGGAGACTGCCTCATCTCTTAACAAGACAGGCACTGCTCTGGTTAAAGCGATCATAAATCCATCTCTTCAATGAGATGCAGGATTTCACTCAACCCTTGTCATATGGTGGCTCTGCCACCTCAAGACCTTTGAATCCTCCTGCCTCGGTGATGAGATGCTCAGGTGAGCCGCATGACACACGTCTCCCTCAGATAAGCATCTGATCCTGCTTGAAGCGCACCTTTCTGGGCATGGAAATCTGATATGTGACATGTTTTTTAATCCCAGGGTGAGGAGTTTCAAGGTCTCTTGTCTCGCCAGGCCCATTTAAACCTTGCTGAGCTCTCCTTTCCATCACCCCACGGTGGGAGCAGGTCTGCTCCTCGGAGGGGTTTGACAACGGCTGCACATCCTACCTAGTGATGTAGTGCTACCCACAATCCCCTGCAGTCTTAGATTTATGGCCCATCGTGTCTTTGGGGATCCAGCATACGGAGCGGCACGAGCCTTTGAAGTGGCTCAGAGCACGGGGAGTGGAGCAGAGCTTTCTGAACGGGCTCTAACTATCTGAAGTGGTGCCATAATTCATACTCTCACCCTCTCTCTCTGTTATTCTCGTCCTCTCTCTCTCTCTCTCTCTCTCTCCTTCTCTCCTTCTCTCTTTTCCTCTCCCTCTTGGACTAGGCCCTTAAACATCTCTTGCTGCGCTCCACGTACGTTTGAGGGAATATAAATAGACGGAACATCAGCGGGGGGACCAGGTTGTGCATAATTCCTCTTTGCTCGAGGGTTGGAGGCTGCACAAAGAGGTGACCAGTTCATAAAAAAACACATACAGCCATCATCATTAAAGCTGCTTTGGCCCTTTAAGCCTTATCTTTGCCACACACAACATCTACCCCTCCATAACAGCCCAGTGTCAATGGAATCTGCCAATTGGTATTTATGGCTTTACTTGAAATGGTAGGAAAACTGATTTTCTCAATCCTGCATGGTTACATTCATATGGCTGTTATGAAAACGTAATGAGGTCAGTATCTATCCCTTGAATATATGTGGATGCTCAGTCAGCTCTGATAGTGGATTTCATGGGTGCACTCAGCCGGCTTTGTATGCATGAGGCTGGGAGTGCATGTGTTTGTAATTGGGCGTAAAGCTGTGAGGAAGGGACTCGTGCATCACGCAGATGGGGAAGGCTGATGGATGGGAGGGCTCATGTGCAGCGGGTTGATGCGCTATTGATCTGTTTTAAATAGAGTGCATGAACAACACAGCACGCTCAATAAACAACCTTAGACCAGACCTGGGGCCAGGAGACCACTGGAACCAAGGTCAGGAGTGTGTTTAAGTTTACAATGGTATATTATTATGATCCATTTTCTGTTATTAAGGTGTTCTTACTCCACTGTGTATCATACCAATACCTGAGGTGCGTAGAGTATGATCATGGTTTTGATTAGATTAGGTTTAATTGAATTATTTTCATATGTAAAAAGAGATTTAATGAACCTTCAAAGATGCAGTTGTGTAACAGTGTGGCTGATGAAGTCTCATGATGTGTGACAATTATATCAGCATGTATGAACTTTTTTGTGGTTCATCCTTGTAAGGAGAAAATTATGGCAAATGCATCATTTACAGAAGGGCCTTACTGCAGTCCATACCAAGCGTCAGGTATGTGAATGAATGTGTAACAGAAAGAAAACAACACAAAGGAGACCTGAAGAGGTGGATCACTGCAGGAGGTGGTGGGGAAAGCATGCGAGTGTGTCTGCTCCGTAATGTGTGGAATGTGCATCAATTACAGTCAAGGAATCCCCTGTTGCGTGAGCCTGGACAACTTGCAAGATATTTTCAGCATGTCGAACACCTCACAAGGATGGATTTAATGAATAATCTCAATCTGAAGGCAGGTAGCCCCTTGCCACCTGCCACACAACCCTGTTTCATGTCCAGAACCAGTGCACTCACGCTCTCCCTCTCACCCCAGTAAATCCCATAATCCCCGGTGCCTCGTTAATGAACCGCGCCGGCTGATGAATCCAGTGCCCCCTATTAAAACATTGCAATTGTCCAGAGATACTAGAAACCAGACACCAGTTTTTCCACAGCATCGATTGCATCATTTGGGATCTCCAATGATTTATTAAAGGAGGTTTTTTTTTTTTACAGTAGAGGCAAGAGATGTATGAAAAACGATGGGTTGTGGTCCAAAATGAGAAAAGGAGATGTTTCTTTCAACTGCTTCATCTGATTTTTACCTCTTTATACACAAATTGACTCATATAAAACAGGCCTTGAGACAGCTTTTTTCGTAGCCAGTGGGCCTTCTCGCCATTTGCAGTTGGTAATAATTAATTTTCCTCTGAATTCATTAGTTCCATGTGAATAATGATTGGCAGTCTAACCTTCCAGAGCGTAATTACCCCATAATCATCAGATTGTCATCATCATAAGCACCACTATCATAATCATCAAGGTTATTAATTTAAACCAAGAGCTCATTTGGAGGTCCTCTCCCATTCACGCACGCTCAGAGGGGGAGGGATTTGAGACTCACCCCAGATGAGGGCAGACGGCTCAGCCTCGCAGAAGGCGAAGAGAGGGAAGATTTCTCTGTAAAGGGACAAGATTGAGATTGCAAAAATGTTGGATTTGTTTGCATAGCTTCCATAACATATGATGCTGTTGCATCCTAAGGAAATGCTTATTTAGAGAAAACAGCTGGATATAAATCAAATAGCATTTACAAACAGATGACATAGTAGGAAAGGGTTGTGCTTCAGTTTGACAAATGCAATAGAGAGCAATGGACAGATGTAGAAATGCACAGACGCATGGGGTGATAAATAAGCATCCTTTGTATGGATGTATTGTTTATTATTATTATTAATATTTATTCTAACAGAACCATTTCTTTTCCCACTCTGCTCTCTCCATTCGGATTTCTCTACAAGACAGATTGTATTGTTCACATGAAGGCTGTGGAATTAGTCTCAGACCACTGACTCGC
>NC_137927.1:20546096-20581096 GCF_963457725.1 Sprattus sprattus
GTTTCCAGTCACAGGTGCTCTCTCTTGCACCTCAGTCACACAGTGTGCTGTCTGCGTTGGTACTGCACATGGAAGAACGTGGACTTACGATATACACATCTGTAGTCTCCTTGCAGAATCAGCAGTGACACTATTCGATGAATCTATAATTTGAACAAATGACTGGGAACTCATTGAGCCTAGCATTTGTACAAGAATGATTCAGTATAAACCCAAACAAAAGTTGATCACTCAACCAGTGACCGGTGGTATTCTGCAAAAGCAAGGATATTCTTCATTTTTTGGCAGGTTTTGTATGGGGGAAAAGGTACCCCACTAGGGTATTGAGTTGGAGTGAAGCATGGATGAAAGGAGTCTAATTATCAGTGTGTGCGACTGGATTGCTGCAGGCGAGAGTTTAATTGCGCTGTGGAGCGGGCATGCGGTAGAGGGCCACCTGCCCCCATGACCTCTGACCCCTCCGTGCTCTTACTGATGACTGCGGTAATTAAGACTGAGTGAGCCAGACCAGGCAGAAGGACAATCTGTAAAACACACACACACACACACACAGACACACTCTCACACTCCATTACTGTTAGCACAGCTGGGGTATCATTCCAGCACATAATGTGGTTCAGTCGGACTATATTTGAGCTTAGTAGATGTATCGAGAAAATGAAAACTTCATCTTACCAAGCTACATATAACCTTTTATTTACTAGAGGTAAGTATTTGTGTAATATTATTTTATCACACTGCACCATGCACAACTGTACCAGATATGACTTGTGATTGATTGTGAAGCTAATCTCTTAACAAGGTAAATGTACATTATCTCACTCATAGAAAATTAAACAAGGAACTGTACTTTTCTTTTCAGAAACTGTGCTAAAACAGCCCGCTTAGAATTATTTGTAGTGTTTTGTTTGCCTTTGCTTGTTTTGCTTGCAGATTTCATGTAGCTATTCAAAATCCAAACAATTAAAGCCTTCAGGAATATGAGGCTGACAGAACTCAGTCTGTCTTCAATGAACCAGAGAATGAATGGAACTCCAGGAAGCTATCACTGGAAGCCTTTTCACGGCTCCAGTCCTTCCATGGATGTGGTCGTTTCTTATTCATGTTAAAAATACTTTTTCCGCCCGACCTTGCTTTCAAAGATCATGAATATTGTATGTATTATAAAGATGTCAAATATCTCAAGCAACCTCTAATTTCTCTCTCGGTTGTTGTGGGCAAGCATGCTGTTGTTTGGGAGGGAGCTCTGCTTGTGAGGGTGAAGCACATGGCTTGTATCAAGATGAATGCGATGAGAGAAAATATTTTTCTTCTCGGGTGTGTGTTGCCACGTGCCAGGCCAGGGTTGCATCATCCAAAAAAATTAAATTGTTTCCTCGATTGCCTGAAGTTTAGAGAATGTCTCTTGTGATGACAAAAGGACAGTGATGGCACGTGTCTGTATGCATGCAAATGTGTGTGTGTGTGTGTGTGTGTGTGTGTGTTTGTATGTTTGTGAGTGAATGTGTGTGTGGCTGTTAAACGTTATGTCCCTATCCCTGTTCTTGGGAATTGATTGCGTTACATACACACCAAAAAAGTGCACACACACACACACACACACACACACCTTAGATATTGATTAAATCTCCTTGTGGGATTCTGGCACCTGTATTCCATTATCTCCCTAACAAAAGGAAGTGCAGGATAAAAAGCACTGAGCACAAGGAGAGGACGATAATTCCGCCAAGGAGCGGAGACTCTAAAAAGAATCAACATGGAGATTACTCCCTCGGGTCATATCAAACATGAGGCATTCATTCAGCGAATAGATGGCAGCAACACTGACACTTTAAGCCACGTACCACAGTGAATTGTGCACAGCCCCTCGGATGGATTTCTGACGCTGGCTTACTATTTTATTGAAATAGATTTAATATTTTAGGTATTTGCAGTTATTTAGCATATCCAACATTGCATTATATTGCACTATGTATCCACTCCATGTCACAAATGGAACCTTTACGCCACATCTTTCACAATAAAGCTCCATCCTGGGGATATTTATGCATTTCTGTTTGTAGTTTGATATTTAATAATCATGCTGATTTGATGCATTTACTGTAATTAACTATTGTTAACACTTTGCAGCCTGCTCTTAGACAAAATCACTTGGTTTCGACTAATCTGTGAATGACCTGTAATAAAAGGTCCTTGTTCGTAAAGGGTTAAGGGAAGATGGCCCAGGAGGTGTTCTCAAAAAGACCATCTCACCCTTATCCCCACCAAAGTGAATCCACATGTCAGTTGCGAGTCTGAAATACAGGGGCTTGATGGATTTCTCATGGTTCCTCTGTTGAGTGTTTGACCTTAACAGCTGTCTCTGACATTCCCCATCCACTTTCTGTGCAAGAGCTCTTCTGTCGAGCCAATGTACACAAACACTCTTGAACACATACGCCCCCAGTATATACACTCACGCCAAAGCTGACATACAGTACCCCATGTACACACATAGACATGCACATGCTCAGATGCACTGGTATGTTATCACAGAAATTAGACACATACACACTTACATTGAAACACAAGCATGCATTCATACAAAAGCATTTAATATAAGCAAAGATGCATGCACATGCATGCAAGCATAAATTTAAGTAGGCACACAAACACATAAACACACACACACACACACACACTGTGGGGGGTGCACCTGCACAGGCAACAAGGGGAGATTGATGTGACTGACCCCTTCCATTTACAGGGACATTACTCCAGTCACACTGCAAGGAAATACTGTACATAACTGGACGGCATGTTGTGAAGGCTGTCCCCCTACTGTTTGTCAGATTTGAGCTCCTCGAATTGAGCCAGCACAGGGCACCTCAGGTTCATGCTGTGCTGGCTGTTTGTGGAGGAGAGGAACAGGGTGTCCATGCCCCCCACTTTTCTAACCGTCCGCAGGCAAAGCAACGAGAATGATGTCAAAATGAGTCAGGAAGTAGAGTGGCTATTTGAAGGTTTACTTGCTCGGTTATGCTCTATAAGTCTCTAATGCGTAGCCTAGAAAAGGAGGATTGAGGAAAAATGTGTTGTGAGCAAAGGGTAGTGATATCTGGTCTTCTTTTAGAGTAATGGAACCCTGGTTCCAGTACACACTGTCCTCAATGCATTATTCCCATAAAAGTGATGGGGTAGATCTCACCTTATTCTGAGGTGCAGCAGTCATATCTTTGTGTTCCTTGGAATGGATGTGTGTTACATAGAAAGGATGAAATCCTTTTTAGATTTCCCTTGAGAAACATTCTAGAAAAACTTGTAAACATGAACAAATGCTATTTTCATAGTTCCATGTTCTCTAAGAAAAGGTTAAAGGGCATACAGCATGCACGCACACCGTAACATCATCTCCTTTGCACTGTCATAAATATTTCAAGAAATCTATGTTTAAAATGTTACACAATATGACAGCCGTGTAAACACGGAGAGAGAGAGAGTGACGGTCTTGTTTTATGACAAGGTCTGTGTCGAGTGGTATTTCCGTTACCTGTCCTGACCCATGGTTTTATTAAGAATGTGGAGCTTTGTGTGTGTGTGTGTGTGTGTGTGTGTGTGTGTGTGTGTGTGTTTGTGTGTGTGTGTGTGTGTGTGTGTGTGTGTGTGTGTGTGTGTGTGTGTGCGCGCGCGAGCGTGTGTGTGTGTCACTGTGGTGTCAAGAGCAGAGCTGTCACGAAGGCAGTGTCTGGAATAGGCATTTAAGAGCCTTTACAACGGGTGCGCTTAGGACATGATGACATTTCTTTGGAGACATGTCCTCCCAGCTCACTTAGCGAACCAAGGCAGTCTGATCGCATCATGGTTGAATCAGTGCCTCAGGGAAGAACACTATCTCAACTACCACGCTTTTAGGCTCATGGCTGTGTGTGTGTATGTGTGTGTGTACACGCACTTGTGTGTGCTTGAGGGGTGGTAGCAGGAATATTATACCAATTCAGGTCAATGATAATCCTTCAAGTGTTACTCAATCAACCAGCAAACAATGGCTAATTTCACAAATTCATCTGATCAGCATGATCAAAATAACAATAAAGCGGTTGCTTCCAGCTCTCTCTGGTACGCCAATCACACCCAGGAATCCCAATAGCTCACCGAAGCCTTGAATAATCTTCTATGAGAAGAGCAGCCCCATCACCATATTCTGCATTCCAGCTCCTCATTACCTTGCAAACATGCATATTTTCCATGGAATTGAATGAAGAATGTTAACCCTTGATGTGGATAGGCTGATTGTTTTCGTTCCCAACCATATGGAATCAATGGAATGGGACGGTTGAAGAGAAACTGACATAGCCCAGTGAGAATTGCGTGCATTTACACAGTGGTGTAGTCCTACATGGCATTTGGGATTGAGGTTAATGTGGCTCTGTTGTGCTCTGAAACCTTTCCCTCTCTCATCAGGGAGGTCCATTTGGCTGCTGGTGCTTGATGTGTTTTAATCTCCCTTGAAATTGCTCTGTAATCGCTGACATCAGAGACCACCAGGGATCTGTCCTTAGCGTCAGAACTGTTATTACCTTTCATCTTTCACTCCCAGCTGCCCAGCTTCCGAAGGTTTCAGAGGCAGAAATGTTGGTTTCAGAACATGTCGGCACAGTCTCTCAGCTCTTTGTCAATGCAGGAAAGCGCTGGAACTGTCTCTTGTGCTGTGGGGTGTGAAATCTTAGTGGATGTGATGTTGGGAATACCTACAGTACCTTTTCATCAAATGTTTACAATGTTTAGCACATCAGAACAGTGCAATCTATAGAGACAAAGAGGAAAGCACAGAGGAGAGGGAAAGAGAAGAATGTTTTTATGGAGGAAGAAAACTGACAGAGACAGAGGTGGAGAGACCATGACGCTTCTGAATTTCCTCCCAGGAAGAAAAAAGCAGCAGAGTTATGCATCATTCTGTCAAATTATGCACTTCAGAGGAAGACTATAGTTTATCACCGTGGGTTGCCACGGATATGAGAGGCGCAAGGGTAAAGGCGTGGGCAGATCATAATGGATTATCACTTCAAAAATCAAATGCACTAATCTTGATTCAGGTGAATAATTAATCTGCAATTCAACAATTCAAGATTCCCCCCCACAAATGGTAAATTGTTGATGGTACTGTGTAAAAACAATGAACGCATGATCACTTGGTACATGGCACTGTGCATCAATGCACACAGGGATCAACTGCATCTGCTCTTGTTGTTTAAAGTTTGGCAACCAGCAGGAGCCTATTTGGATTGCCGATAATTATGAGATCTTGAAGAGGGATCTGAGTCAATACAACACTGCTCAACCCCTGGACACACACTCTCAAGGGATTCAGGGATTTTGTGAAGGCCATTTGAAAGCTCTTGCCACAAAAGCTTTGTGTCAGCATCTCTGTGTATGGGAGTTCTGATAAGGGCCCCACCCAATGACCTCTTTCTGCTGCTGTGGTTGCCTCAGTCTCATATGTGGGTGGCTTGCACAAATAGCACCGATGCACAGTGGGGAAAAAAATGGCACAGCGATGTCTTTAATAGGTCTTGTATGAAAACAAACCTTGAACTTCATATTGATTTTGCTCAGTTAGGTTGTTTTTAGTACATTTCTTATTCATACTGTATCAGTGGAGGCACACACCAGTATGAGCTGAGTCTGTCCTGCTGCTGATATGTGTGGCAGCAGGAGTACATACTGACTAATCAGGGCACTGATCCATTACAGGCTGTGCAGCAGCTCTCTCCACGCGAGGGTACTGTGCACCCACTGACAGGACAGTACAGTTCATTATACAGTCAACATGACGGCACATCAGAAGCCAATGGTTTCCTGTGGTGAATGTTGTAACAGTCCAAGCCCCATCTTCTGGTTGTGAAGAGGCTGACATGCCTGGGGATTTTATGCATTCATAGCCTGTAGTCTCAGGTCTGTGCACACACGGACATGCAACATGGAATATACTAAGGGGTATCAAATTGAAATCAGCACTGGCTATATTTAATTTACATGTATAAAAATAATGGGCCGACCAAGTGTTTGAAGCTTTGAAAAAGATGCACCATGATTAAACAACGACACACATTCACTCACACTCACACATTCATCCATGGACAGCATTTGGCCTTAGCATTCAAAATATCACAACAAACATTCTATGATCTACAAGCACTAATTGGCCTTTGTATGCAGCACAACACAGTGTCCCCTCAATGTCCATCTCCACTGGGCTTGGTCAAAGGATTCACACTTGTGTTTGAATAATACACAGAATTAACTGAGAAAAAATAGGGGGGAAAATAGATTAAAGAAGAAAACAAACTCTCAGTGCATTAACTAAGCCATTCATGTGGGTGGATGCAGCTGCACTGTCCCCCCAGTGTGGTCTTGTCACGGCCGGACCTAGGCTCACAGCCCACATGGAACCCCATGGACTCCCCATAGGAGTCCCGCTATGGCACTGACAGACGCTCAGTGTGTCGTCAGCAAGCACCAAATCTGCCAGCAGCAGAGGCAAAGGATAAAGCCCACACTGAGCCTAAGTGCAGCCAGGTAACAAACATCCACACAATTGGCAACACTAGGAAAACTGTGCAGTTTTGTTAAATCGTGAAAGAACCACATTATCACTGCTTATTGTTTGAGCCCTCATTGCTTCACATTTTAAAATATGTTTAATTGCAATTGCTAAACAGAGCATTGAAATGATCATCTCTGTATAGCACGCGCTGCAAGGTTGCTAGTCTACTGCTCATTACGGCAAAATAATCAATCTTTCCGGATGTGCAGGTACAGTGCAATTAATCAGGATGTGGAAAACTACAAACTACAGTAGGATCAGGGAGAATGAAATGGAGGTCCCATGAATTAGGCATACTGTGCAACTGAGAGGAGGGGGTTAATGCTCTCCATAGCTCTGTTTATTGAGTGAGGGTGAAGTGAATCTTATAGCACAGCACAGAAGTAAACTGAGATGGGTGGCACTAACTCCCAGTCCTCATCTCTGAGCCTTTAAGAGTGGTTTCATCCTGTGACTGAATTCACTGGAATTGTGAGAATGAAAGCGGAAGCAGCAGGAATGTTTTTTTTTTTTCTTGTATCTTTCTGTGCTTTTTTGTGTGAGCCATATGTTTTGCCCTGGGAAACAATAAACATCATGAGTGGATAAGCAGATCATGCAGCGAATGGCACACATGGGAAGCAGACAGTGACCTTTGAATTAAGGTCAACCTTACAAAAAAATCCTCTTGAAAAGTCGATGGAAATAAATGCTAAAAGATATTAGGTGGCTCAGCAGTAGAACATAAAACTCTGAATGCTGAACGTGGATACTGATTGTACCACGATTTTATGCTAAGCGTTTTTTTGTATGTAGGTATGCTTATTTAAAACCAAGAATTTAGGTCATATATTATTGCTTTTGTCTGAGGATGGCAAAGTATCATAGCTCTAGGATTTGAGAGCTGGAACGCCAGAACTCTCTCTATTTTATATTCACCTTAGCTCTGTTTCTATTAACTGAGCAAAACCCAAACTGTAGAGGTCAAAGTTCATCTATGTGTAATTGTTACCACTCCTGCTTATCATCCTCCATCTGTATTTTTGAGTAAGTGCACTAATAAAAAAAGATGTACAGTGTATGTGGATCACGTTTCAGAACAGAGACACAGCTGCATCTGCAGTTGTGTAGATTGTGCCGGGGAGTGTTAACGATTTCCTGAGTATATTATTAGTATGCTTCTGTTAAGACAATGCATTCATTCCTCCCACTCGTGGGGATATGTAAACACATCACAAAAGAGGGGCAAGGAGAACATTCATCATGGCATTGACAGTTTCCTGTCACCTTCAGAGGGAGGAATGCTTTTCCGGAGGCACGCTTCCAACACCCCTGAGAGTCTCTGAAAAGAGAGAGTGGGATTCCAGCCATGGCAGTCAAGCAGATCAAAGCTCTGTGCCTTTGTGCTCTGCATCTCAATGGCGACCATCTACAGACCAGCCTGAAATTCTGATGTAATATGTACACTTCCTGCCATTGACAGGACTTCACGTCTACACAACGCATTTCGAGAATGAATAGCTCAAGGGGCATCTAATTTTAGGCGCTTAGGCCATATCAGGTACATTTCAGAGGAGATTAAATCATTTTCATGTGAAATCTTTTTACTACACCATCTGACGCTACCCTGCATCAATCACAATAATGTTAAAGGTAGACTGCCACATTCACCATTTATTGCACAGTTGCTTTTGTACAGGGTGGTTTCTATGTCATGAATGATATTCTCAGCATTCATTCAGCACATATACTGCCCTGGATGGAAATATGGCAACATTCACCGGCATTAAAGCAACAGCCAGTCGTTGAGGGGTCTGGATTGTTGGTAGAGGTGGTTGCATTGTATCATGTCAGTGGAATAACTCAGAACGGTCCTTTAAAAAAAGAAAATGTTCAACATTAAATCCAGATCAGAAACAGCTCATTCCCTGATCTGATTTTTGTTGTGCTCTTTCTAAATTAGCTGGGAGCCCTAAACAGCAGGAATTCATGGACTGCAAAGTCTTAGTGCAAATTTCAAAGGAGATGGGAAATAAATGAAGATCATAAGCTCAAAATAACATTAATAATCATAAGGCAACAATTATAAATATATCAAAATAGTCTTCAACAACTATCTTTGCTATGAAAAGGGTACAAAACTTTTGTCCTGCACGAGTGAAAGAGACATATTTTTGAGTTCTTCTGCAGACTTGACACTTTTATAGCCAAGAATGTTAAGGATCTTCTGACACACTGTCTGCGTGTAATCCACCATCTCAATGGACAACTTCAGCCTCCAACTCTCGGCGTTCGCTGCAGAGTCCCTGACCGTACCGTACTTATGTTTGGCCGAAAGCTCACTACTCCCTCTGGTGTTGGCCTGAATCCAGTCCACCACGTTCTTGTCCATCGGCAAGTTAAGGTAGTCATAGATCTCCTTCGTCTTCTGCAGAGGGTTCCGTGCTAAGTCCTCATATCGGACTAGCATGTACTTCCCTTTTAGCCAGTACGGGTGGCTGAGGCCCGTGGATACAGAGCTGAGGAAGTCATCGCACACCATAGTCAGCTGCGTAAGGTCCAGGTTGTAGGGCTTCCTCCCTGTAGCCCTCCAGATCCTCCACAGCCGGTATGTGTCCCGAAATGTTTCAATCCGAGAGGAGAGTATCCCCCTGGGGTCCCTCACCAGCTGGATCACCTTCAGGTTGAGCCGAGGGTCCTCCACCAGGGCCCGCAGGTCACCGATTTCCGGCACACGTACAATCTTTATGGCCGTGTGACGCCGCTCGCGGCAGGACTCAGCGGCGAGCGTCATGTTGAGGGACGCACACTTTTTCACGCAGTCGCCTTCCTCCACGTTGGCGTCCCCCGGGCCAAAAGCGTCACACACCGGCTGGGAGCACAGCGCCTTGCTCGCTCCGCGACGGAACAGCTTATCCGTGGTGTGATTGGCCGGGGGAGGCTTGATGTAGCTCTCCAGAAAGTGAAGGTCACAGCCATAGAGGCTCCGCAGCAAGTCACGGCTGGCACCAAGCATCACCCTGCGGTCGGCTGTGTTCCGACTATGAGAAAGGCGTGGAATCAGCGCCGTCTGGACGTGGTAGAGAGGCTCAAAGAGATAAAAGACATCTGAGTGCTGGTTGAGCAGCTGGCCCACAAAAGAGGAGCCGCTGCGGGTGGTGGCCAGCACCAGAATATGGGTTTTGCGGGAGGCATTGTAGATGAAGTAGGGGTACTCCTCACAGCCACGTTCAAAAGACGGGTCCGTGTCCTGGGCTCCCAGGCCACAGTTCTGGGGGCTTGGCATGGGACAGAGGTGAAAGGGCTTGGAGGTGAAAGTCCGGATGGCTGTGTACTGGATGGCAATGGAGGCCAAGGCTAGCAGGATCACAGCCTTCCAGGAACATTGCATGGCTAGGAAACTTCATTTAGACACTGCCGGCTGCCTCTGATCCTATTAGAAAGAGAAGAAAACGGGGAAATATTTGGTTTCAGCCATGCAGTGAAATGGAACAAATATGACAGAGATACTTGTTTTATCTGGTGCAAAATATTAGGTTATACATGGTTTATAAAACACCAAACAAAAGATATGTTTATAGCTCATTTGTGTAATGTATGAATAAGGCATGAAGCTATAGCTTGGTGAAGATATTTAAGCAATTTGAATCAGTGAAAAGCAGGAACAAGTGTAGTCCGTTGCAATTAGAGTGAAAAGCACTTGCCTCAACTGTAAATATTTTAAGGCCATTTTGAATTTCAGTAGAAACACAGAAAATTACAGGCGTCAATACAGATATAATTGCCAAATCTTACAAATATCAAAGTGAATTCCAACGGTATGTATTCTAAATAATCTTGCATCACGTAAAGAAAGAATAAATTGCACAATTGAAGGGACAAAAAGATCTCACCGCCGCTGATTTCAACACATAACACTACACCTTTGTCTTCATACGGTAGTGTTGGAAATCTTATTTTTAAAACGCTTAACCGCCGTGAGAGCAGTCTGGAAGGTAGGCTATTCGATAACCTCAAACATTGTTTGTATCGGCGGCATGAGTTTCTTATCTTCCCTTATAGAAACGGTGACCTACTGCAGGCACATGATCTAATCTAAAAAAGTATCACGCATACACGGGATGCTTCTTGATTACTTCATGGCAATACTCATGTTATATATTAGACAGGGTCTCGAAAATGTATGGAGAAGAGTAGAAAACTGATTTTATATTAGATGTATGCAGGGGAGAAATCATGTCCTAACTGAAGCGTATTTAGCCTATTTAAAAATCAATCACAAAAAGGTTAATATGTTGAAGTTTGCATGTCCTCGGGCACCTGTAAGAAAGTTTCCCCCCTCGATATTTGCCAAAAATGGGTACACTGGTGACATGGCATATTTATGGCAGAGTATTCAGAGTGATACATCCGCTCAAATCGGTGTTCTCGAAAGACCTGGCTTTAATACCGCAGTGGGGCATAACATTACATACAATTTCGGTTTCAAGACATAAGGGGAGGAGGATCATTTTGTAATTCGGCAGATTCAAAGCAACTTCGTCAAGTTTAAATATTGTTACCTGGCTTGTCAGTTTTATGTCGGAAGGCTGTCATAAATCCGAGCAAACAGCCGAATCCTTATTCATGAAGATTATATCTTCCCGTTTTCCATAGAACGCAAAATCCACAGCAGGCATCTTGGCGAGAAAGCGACAAGACGAAAAAACACATCCACACAGTGTACATCCATGTGGCGGTACATGCCGGAACAACGTTTAATATTTAGCCAAACAAACGTAAATATATTAAAGAAGAAATATATTAAATACTCCGATATAGCGCATCATGTTTCAAAGCTAGACGACCTTCCTCCCCTACGCGAGGTTTTTGATCTGACGCGCTTGACTGTCTGCGTGTATGTGAGATACAGTGGGACGAAGTGTCTGGACCACCCCTATACCCCCGGCTCTCTCTCTCCCTCCTCCTACTTCATGTTCCTCTCCCTTTCGCGTACACCAAATCATTTCTCCTTTCGTATAGACTTGCTTAATGGCCATTTAGTGGTATTTCCGGACCAAGTGATTGCAGTGAAGAAAACTTCGCAGATTTTTTTTTCGATTTCCGTTTTTTCATAACCTGATATGATGCTTGTTGAGCATTATGCCTTAACCTTCTAACCAGCTCTTGTATAATAAGATACATCTTTTATGAGGTCAAACTTTAAAGATTCAACACAAAAGTTATCCTCAAGCGTTTGATAGCCATGGTGTGTGTTGCACACTATGGGCCGTGTGCTTTATATTGTATTTATTTGTATTTGTTTTTATTGTTTTTGTATTGTATTTATTTTTTTGTAGGCGGACAGATAACTCAGGTAGACTAGGCCTATATAAGTATCTCTTGCTTCATGTGGCGCTCCTCAAAGCGTCTGTCACCTGTAATGTTGAGTTCTTGCAGTCAAAAACATCAATTGCATCTCACGAACATTTCACACAACATCTCACGTTTGTTTATTCATTTCTAAAATGAAAAAACAGGAATACCCATGCCTTGTTTTAGTGGCTCATAACCTTGGCTTTGAAAGGCATCTGGCTGGGTTTCCTTTTAGCAGTGATAACAAAAAAAGGAGATTGTTTTATAATCTCCCTCAGGTCCCTATACAGCTATCAAAACAATATTGGAAGAGACATTGCTCGTTGGATTTGCACATGATAGTGAGTGATAGCTTCTTCACCTAATCTGCATGGCCCAGTTGGCACAACATCACAATATTAGACTTCATCCTTTAGAGTCAATTGCCCAGGACTTATGGCTGAGGTAGACTCTTATTTCAGAAACATCTGGTCTGCTTTCGGAATACTTGATGATGACGATGATGATGATGATAGTTATTTCCCACCATCAGAGACACACAGAAATAGAATATGCTTTGTACTATAATTCTACTTTAATTTTAAGCTTTTAACCAACATATTGTATCATAAGGTGGACAAAAGCTTGAAAATTAAACAATATATTATAATATTGGGAATCAGTTTAATCATTAGCAGTCAGAGACCCTATCCAAGGAGGTTGGCTGGCAGAAAATTGCTTATTTCTTGCCAATAAGCCAGTTTTCTTTATTTTAATCGACGCCCCTTTCTAAACATCTTTAAAAACATCTAAACATTTCAGGGTGAAAGTCCTCCTGGAGAGCTTGAAAAAAGATTCTTGTCATCGAACGATATTCTCACAGGTGTGGAGCATATCATTGGATGAAAAGAATCTCTCCAAGAATCCCACCGTCATGTTAGGCATGTAAACTATACAAACAGTATACTGTTTTAAAGGACATAACAGAAACCCTCATGTTGGGCTATGGTGGGCTCTGATGCAGACGAAGAAAAAGTGCAATCCAATCCCATGCATGTTTTGCCACTGAGAACTCAGCACTGATCTCTTTTAGTAGTAATGGGAGCAGCTGGCCGATGATGTGTATTGGATGTGTACTTATTTGTTTTATGAATGATATCCAATTGGCCAGTGCCTTGTCTTGAAAATGGCATTGTAATTTTCTGGAAAGTGTTTTGTTACTGTTGTAGCCTGCCACAGCGACCTTTCACCACCCTCTGTGAATAATTTTATGCATCCTTGACACCACACTTTCTTTGCTAAGGATGTGGCCATTTTATATTGTAGTCTGTTTGGATGTGTAGGCAGTCAACAGCAACATTCCTTACAGTTAAACTTAAGCTGAAGGGGCCCTTTGCCTGCCTTCTAACCATGACTCGATTTAAATCAGTCACGACAAAGGCATAACATGGCCCTCTTTTAATGTGGAGAATGTATGCATAGCCCTTGTTTATGTGAACTACCTCACCAAGTGATTGCAGTGAAGAAAACTTCGCAATGTTTTTTCCGATTTCCGTTTTTTCATAACCTGATATGATGCTTGTTGAGCATTATGCCTTAACCTTCTAACCAGCTCTTGTATAATAAGATACATCTTTTATGAGTTCAAACTTTAAAGATTCAACACAAAAGTTATCCTCAAGCGTTTGATAGCCATGGTGTGTGTTGCACACTATGGGCCGTGTGCTTTATATTGTATTTATTTGTATTTGTTTTTATTGTTTTTATATTGTATTTATTTTTTTGTAGGCGGACAGATAACTCAGGTAGATTATATAAGTATCTCTTGCTTCATGTGGCGCTCCTCAAAGCGTCTGTCACCTGTAATGTTGAGTTCTTGCAGTCAAAAACATCAGTTGCATCTCACGAACATTTCACACAACATCTCACGTTTGTTTATTCATTTCTAAAATGAAAACAGGAATACCCATGCCTTGTTTTAGTGGCTCATAACCTTGGCTTTGAAAGGCATCTGGCTGGGTTTCCTTTTAGCAGTGATAACAAAAAAAGGAGATTGTTTTATAATCTCCCTCAGGTCCCTATACAGCTATCAAAACAATATTGGAAGAGACATTGCTCGTTGGATTTGCACATGATAGTGAGTGATAGCTTCTTCACCTAATCTGCATGGCCCAGTTGGCACAACATCACAATATTAGACCTCATCCTTTAGAGTCAATTGCCCAGGACTTATGGCTGAGGTAGACTCTTATCTCAGAAACATCTGGTCTGATTTCGGAATACTTGATGATGACGATGATGATGATGATAGTTATTTCCCACCATCAGAGACACACAGAAATAGAATATGCTTTGTACTATAATTCTACTTTAATTTTAAGCTTTTAACCAACATATTGTATCATAAGATGGACAAAAGCTTGAAAATGAAACAATATATTATAATATTGGGAATCAGTTTAATCATTAGCAGTCAGAGACCCTATCCAAGGAGGTTGGCTGGCAGAAAATTGCTTATTTCTTGCCAATAAGCCAGTTTTCTTTATTTTAATCGACGCCCCTTTCTAAACATCTTTTAAAACATCTAAACATTTCAGGGTGAAAGTCCTCCTGGAGAGCTTGAAAAAAGACTCTTGTCATCGAACGATATTCTCACAGGTGTGGAGCATATCATTGGATGAAAAGAATCTCTCCAAGAATCCCACCGTCATGTTAGGCATGTAAACTACAAACAGTATACTGTTTTAAAGGACATAACAGAAACCCTCATGTTGGGCTATGGTGGGCTCTGATGCAGACGAAGAAAAAGTGCAATCCAATCCCATGCATGTTTTGCCACTGAGAACTCAGCACTGATCTCTTTTAGTAGTAATGGGAGCAGCTGGCCGATGATGTGTATTGGATGTGTACTTATTTGTTTTATGAATGATATCCAATTGGCCAGTGCCTTGTCTTGAAAATGGCATTGTAATTTTCTGGAAAGTGTTTTGTAACTGTTGTAGCCTGCCACAGCGACCTTTCACCACCCTCTGTGAATAATTTTATTCATCCTTGACACCACACTTTCTTTGCTAAGGATGTGGCCATTTTATATTGTAGTCTGTTTGGATGTGTAGGCAGTCAACAGCAACATTCCTTACAGTTAAACTTAAGCTGAAGGGGCCCTTTGCCTGCCTTCTAACCATGACTCGATTTAAATCAGTCATGACAAAGGCATAACATGGCCCTCTTTTAATGTGGAGAATGTATGCATAGCCCTTGTTTATGTGAACTACCTCTTGTGACTACCATAGTCAACAATTTGCTATTTCCATTGTTGCCGTTAATATAGTGCGAATGTAATACTATGTTTAATGTCTGCTTTATTCTTCTAATTATATGCTGTCTATGTATGTTAAATATATAAAAATGTAAGCTTGAAGAGACTGGCTTTTAAAACGTTGTTAGCCACAGTGAGAGATAAATAAATAAACAAATACAGACATATTCTAAATTATATATAAGAGACTAGACGCAGGCCAGATGTATTTGGTCCATGAGCTAAAGCCTAGCATAATGAATTTAATGACTGGAAAGTCTATGCAGTTGGGTTACAGTGATGTTTACAAACCCAGTGGGGGAGGGGTTGGATTTGGGGGTATTATGATGTAGGTAGACTATAATCATACTCTGTTATGGTCTATATGGCTTTTGCTGTTCTTGTGGCTAACCTAAAAATAATGCCACCGAATCTCATGATAATCCGCTCCATTATGCACAAAAACTAGACCATGCTTAACACAGAATGCTTTTATATGGCTCTTTTCATGTTTCATTCCAACCCTTAGTCTCCTACACCTTTCTCTTTCTTCAATGTGTCGCTTATTTGTCTTGGCCTCAAAACTATGCCAAACTCTTGCCTTTGGAATAAAATAATCTCCTTTGGCTACCTCCCACTGGTAATCCCACACATCCTGGGCACAGCCAGAGTCAGATTACGACAGGCTTTATCTCTATGGGCCTTGTCTTTGTGCTTTATCTGACTTTGCTTCGTTTTACATTTGCTCTGAGTGCTTTTCTAAGCAAACGGATCACATCCACATTCACCCTTGCACATGGGTCAGAGAGAAATAGAGAATGAGCAAGAGAGAGAGCAAAAGAGAAAGAGTGGGGGTGTGTTTGAGAGAAAGAGATTGTGTGTGTGTGAGAGAGAGAGAGTGAGCGCTGGGGGGGGGGGTTGTCCCCCCCAACAATCATTGTAAACACAAATAAATAACTTTGAATAATATAGTTATATTAAATAAAAGCACAACAACACAAGCGGTGCTGATTATAAACGTAAAACAATGTGTTGAAAAGTGTTGAAAAATCATAATCCCCCTACTCCTCAAAATGGTTTGGTTCACATGCTGTTTCCAACGGGCAGGGCTATACTGGCAGCTCTGAGTTTCAGTCAATCAGCCTAGTACACGGTCAGATTGTGAGGAAACCAACCACACCAGTTAAACCTCTAGAAGTCAAAAGCCAGAAGTAAAAGCCATTTATCACACCACTTGTTCAACAAACACAAGCTTGTAACATGAAAAGTGACATTTCTCCTGCTTTGTCCAAAAGCTCAAACTTGAGCTGGTTAACAATCATTAGCTAGATTTTGGACATACACACACACTCTCCTCTTTTTCCTCCTCTCTCCGCTGTCACTGCCACCATGCTACACGATATGTAAAGAGGTTGAGAGACATTGGACCTTATTCTCAAACACAGTTAAGAACATGTTACAAAGTTCCGGGAAAAGAACATGTTACAAAGTTCCGGGACAATTCTGGGATTTATGACGCTGGTATGGCCATGGCACAGAGGCCATTCTCCATATTAAACGTCATTGTAGCGTCCCAAAATTAGCAAAACGTGCGGGGACGTCTGGAAACGTTTTGTAGACGTCCTGGGGACAGTATTCGAGGATGTCTAAAGGACGCATCGTGAACGTAGCAGGGACGTTGGGGTAACATCCGTTTTAGTAATGCTAGATTTATTGGTGTCTCTGCAAACAACGATCAAATCAAATAGCAAGTATCACATATCAAAATGAATTACAATCTTCAATTCTTCACCAACAATTGTAATGATGACATAGGTTAGACTTGCCTGCCTCGATGACATCTTGTTAATTGTGAGCTGGAACATGCTAAAAGTCAACAAACATATCTGAATGAGTTGCACAGAAACATCATGCAAAATTTGCATACACAAAATTCATGCAAAATTTTAACTGCAGACTTTGCTGTCTAATATGAAGCTCATTTGTATCATGATTAACAGCTGCATATTCCTAACAATTACAATGGAAACAATTCAGAAACAAAGTAATGAATTACTATTAAATGGCTCGTGAATTTGACCATGTATCTGTCGGTGGCTAGTAGATGATTGCATTGTAAAATGTTAATTTGGAACACGTAAGTATTTTAGTTTTTGCAACTTGTATTTTACTCAGTTAGAGTGAGTTTATTGTCACATAACTGTGTGTGACACACATGTAACATGTACTCAAGTTGACATAAACGTACTCCCTGGTATAAATTGTTATCATGATGGGAATGTTTTTTTTTTTTTCAAATGCATACAACTAAATGCATTTGAGATTGGGCGAAGGACTCGGGTGATTTTAGTCACTATAACTACAAGTGATGTCACTCTCTTTGGTTGGGCACTCAAATTAAGATGATTTGTCATTGGTCACTTTTTCAGTATGTCTCATTTGGAAACTCCCGTGCTTTATATCTCCCGCAAGTGTCACCACTCTTCTGACCTTCATTGGTCGTTTGACAGTTTCTCATGGATACATGAAAAAAGCAGGTTTTGACTACAGTCGACGGATTATGTGAAGAGATTACACAGGTAGAAGTAAAGCGTGTAGTTTGTAGGTATTGTCGACGTTAGAAATTGTATTTTCGTGTTAAACACAATGTTATGGATATGGAAACCTAGCATGGAAACCTAGCATGTTAAACTAAAAGTCAAAGGGCATTGACTTGAGCTGTGTGTGGCTAAGCGCGTTACCAGTGTACGATTTAAATTGAAGTATGGACCGACATGTTCATGGGGCTACTACCAATACCGTATTGCCCTCTGATGATATTTTCAAAATGAGCGAAAGCGATTAGTTTGAATTTTACTATCTAGACGAAAATGAAAATATTAACAGCCATGAGAAAATTCAGAAGAAGCGAAGTTGTGTTATTTAAATTGATGATGAAAACAATAAACTATAGTTTGAATCACTTGTGTTGTTACTTTACTGTAAATTAAAGCCATTTTAGCTGAGCCATGTTGTCCGTTTTCTGTTGACCATTGTAACTTTTAGGTTAGCAAGTAATTGGTTGCTACTCAACACCTGGAACACACTGCTGTGAGAAGACTTGAGAGCTGAACAAAACGACATGTTTTCTATTTAAAATTAGCATTTACAAAATGAAAGGAGCGAAAAATGCCATATAATAAACTATTTACTAACCTCGACCGTTCGGTAACGCCGGGGAATATCACTTAGTTAACCTCAGTTTGACATTTCCCCGGCATGTCCTCCCTCTTGGTTAGTAAATAGTTAGCTGAACGTTAACATTAGCAAAAAATGAATGCTAGTCTCATAACTAGCGACACTATTAATGAACTCATCTTGCCAGCCGCGAACCTAACACTGAACTATTAAACTGCTTCTAAACAAATATCACTATTGACGTACTCACTAATACCGTACACAATAATACGCTTAATGTAAACACTATAAAAACGTAACTAACCTGTACTAACACGATAGAAATATACAGAACACCTGAACGCTTTATGTACACTATACATTATATAACTAACTATGTGCTAGATAACTTAATAACTATACTACCTATATACTATAATATTTTAAAAATACACCTGCCTTTACTAATAAAATACAAAAGATGCTTTCTCTGTCTCTTTCTGTCACTCACTTTCCAGCTACTACGAAACCCACAAACGCAACGGTTGAGCACGAGATCGCTAAGACCAGGTTCTATTTTATCAGAGCGGGAATAGCGCAATAGTGTAGTAGCCTACCTTTGTCTTGAAATATGGTTAATTACCCATGTTGTGCTGTTGAGTTGAAGTATATAGATTGTAAAAATAGTATGTGTCTGGATGGTAAGACAGAAGACCCTGGCTACATAATAATCTTGTTGACCAAATTAAATTATTTGTGTTCATGTAGACTAAGTGGAACGTCCTTGGAAGTTTTCAGCTAAATTGTAATTTTTCTTAGAAATTTGTACTAAACACGTCCATCACCTTGATGTATGACACTGTGTTTGCAGTGCACCCAATTTGCAGTCATGACTTGTACATAATTTCTGTTTTTCAGGGGGAACCACTCTACCCTTCACTGTCACCTCCTCCTACGCCACACTTCACTCCATCCCCAGCTCTGCTTACGCCACCCTTCACTCCACCCTCACCTCCACCTCCGCCACACCTCACTCCATCCCCACCTCCGCCTCCAACCCACTCTCTACAATCCTCATCCGGGCCGCACTCCACCCTGACCCATGGCCTTAGCAGAGGCATCACTGGTTACACAACAAAGTTCTACCATTAGGGATCCTGTCTTTGCTCCCTCATCCCTCACTGCTGGTTGATCACCTTCACTCCACCCTCACCTCCAACACCTTCACTCCATCCCCACCTCCACTACCCTTCACTCCACCCTCACCTCTGCCACCCTTCACTCCATCCCCACTTCCAACACCCTTCACTCCACCCTCACCTCCTCCACCCTTCACTCCATCCCCACTTCCAGCACCTTCTCTCCATCCCCACCTCCGCCACCCTTCACTCCATCCCCACTTCCACCACCCTTCACTCCACCCTTCACTCCATCCCCACTTTCAGCACCTTCTCTCCATCCCCACCTCCGCCACCCTTCACCCCATCCCCACTTCCACCACCCTTCACTCCACCCTTCACTCCATCCCCACTTCCAGCACCTTCTCTCCATCCCCACCTCCGCCACCCTTCACTCCATCCCCACTTCCACCACCCTTCACTCCATCCCCACTTTCAGCACCTTCTCTCCATCCCCACTTTCAGCACCTTCTCTCCATCCCCACCTCCGCCACCCTTCACTCCATCCCCACTTCCACCACCCTTCACTCCATCCCCACTTCCAGCACCTTCTCTCCATCCCCACCTCCGCCACCCTTCACTCCATCCCCACCTCCACCACCCTCACCTACACCTCCGCCACCCTTCACTTCATCCCGGCCCCCTCTAAGGACGGTATTGACGGTCGACGGCCATGTCGACCGAGAGCCGGTCGTGGAGCACTGCAGCCCAAGGAAAAAGCGCCTGGCGGAGGCCGAGCCGCGGCGGTCCCCAGAAGGGATCAGACACACATCAGAAGGGCTGATCGGTCCCGCCTGGTTGAATCCCCGGGCAGACGGCGCAGACCCCATCCGTTTACCTCTTAAAGTTTTCTTACCCTCTTGATCCTGTCTTTGCTCTCTCACCCCAGCAGCAGTACAGTGGCCCACAGTGGACACTCTATCTTCCATGTAGAGTATGTCTTACTAACACTCTCTGTCTTACTAACTTCCTACGCACACCCCTCACCCCAGAAGACCCCTGTCCACCCTCTACCCTCCGTGTGAGCCTTCATGAAATCTCACTAAGAGTCTGTGTCTTACAAATGTTGGTCAGCCCAGATCCTCTTCCAAGGCCTCACCATCAGCATCTTCCTGCCCAGATGTCCTTCTGATTATATTTGTCGCAACCATAGTACCCTGACAACAGCTTCATGCATCTTACCATCTTTGCTCCCTCACCCCAGCAGCAGGAAATTGGCCCACAGTGCCCTTCTTCACCCGCCTGGTTTGAAATGAAGAGAGTAAGTATTTAGGTGCATCATCTGAATAAAAAATGCATCCCTGAGATGGGTTGGAATAGCCATGCTTCTGAGGTCAATCGTCGTTTTACAGGCGCCCAACCCCAAGGTATGGAGAAAACCATCCACTGAGAGACCTGATGGGAGGAATGACCACAGGAACACAAACATGCATTAAGCAGCTAAGTTATGCTAGCTCTCGTGTTATAGTGCCACCTTTATGCCACATTATTTGACGTGAAATGTATGCATCTCTTTATTTCTGTCTGTTCCAGACAGTTTAACAAAATCAAAGAGAGATAGAAGGATGGGGATGGAAGAATGAAAAGGGCCCCCATGCCTAGCAATCTGTTAGATTCTGGATTTGTATGTTTGTATTTATGTTACAGCCTATTAAAACAAACCTGTTTCAGATATGGAGAAATGTCTCAAAAATATTAAGCATCCTTTTGAGCTCTTTGAAGTCAAAGACAAAAATTCTGATTTTAATAATCGCAGATGAGACATCTTAAAATATCTACGTCAGAATTAAAATAAGAAAGTTCTCAAAGGATTGGTGGGACACTGCTGAAATGTTGATTAAATGAATTATTTTTACTTGATTAGACATTGGATACCTTTTTAAATAGCATACATAAATACAATGCTTAATTTCATGTTAAGTTTCCCTAGGCACAATAAAATTACTTAATCAATTGCATAGTACCGAAGTCATTATAAACGTGTCTATAGTGCTGATATCTTAACTACAGTATCCTACCTATACTTAATATCAAGTTGGCCAAACAAAATACCTAAAAATTAAACCAGTAGGGACAAATTCATGTTTTACTTTTAGCTGCTTTGTTATATTTTAAATTGTGTATTGTTTTACAGACATTGTTTTGTATCAGTCTTACATAAATTCCAGCCAACGTACAAGAGTACTGGCAAATGGGTTTGTCCCCCCACCCCCCCAGTTCCACTCCAGCCTGTGCCCACATGGTTGTTAGCGCTGATGGGCAAAATGTTTGCAGGGCAGAACTTTGGCGTTCTGTTTGTCAAACTGGATGAAATTTGCTCTCTGGGACCGAGTCATGAAACACTACAACAGCAACTGAGCATGAGGTTGGAGGAGACTCTGGGCTCAGTGACAAGCTCCAAACACCCAGAGGCCCATGCATGCAAACAATGTGGAGCGCACAAGCCCCTCTGAATTCATTTCTGGATACATGTCATGCCATACATTCTAATTCTGTCAGATACACTTTGTCAAAAGTTAGCTTGTAACAAGGGTTTATTTTGCAAGGGGGGGAAAAAAGGTGTGTCATTTTTGATTTCTGGGATTCATGAGTTAATGCATGCAGGCCTCTGGAGAGGGTTTTCTGATTGAAGGTCTAGGGAGTTGCTTGAGTCTGTTTCACTGATTTTGTGTTTTCTTACAAAGCCACTTCACATTGAATCCTGCTTTAATCAAATTCAACGCTATTAATTTATAGTTCAACACTAAGGTGGTTCCATCCAGGAAAATAAACAGTTATCTTGGTGGTGTCTTTGACCTTCAAACTGAGATCATTTTCTTTCACGCCAGCAGAAAGAAGCCATTTTAGTGCACAGCACACTGGACTGAAATCCCAACTCTGAAGAAAGACTGCCATGAAATATATACTGGATTCAAACTGACCCAAATATGCCACCAGGAATTACTTCAGATGCACCAGGAAATTAAAGGAATCTGACCACTAATCCTTGTAGCACTGACTGTGAACTTATCAGCTGAATTTAGCACTGTTAAAATGCCAATGTATATATGCTTCTTGTCAGAACTGGTAGGACTACCACACACTGGCGCACAAAGACTGGCTGCACCAGTCAAGCCAAAAGCACTCAGCTCTTCTTCATTCTCCAGCAGTGCCTTAGTTATCAGCTGAGGGGGAATGTCTAAAAGGGGGTCTTTGACGAGAGCCGAGCAGGGGGCACAAAATGAGCAAAAAGGACTTTTTTTTATCAGAACTGGTCAGGGTTGAGCAGAGAGAGACAGGTGTCTTATAGCCTAGCCTGTCTCACATTCCATGCTCACACAAACGTGTCCCCTTTGTGTGAAAGAGGCAGGGAGGAACTGAAATTGATTTATACCCACACCCACTGGCTTTATAAGAAGAGAAAAAACCTTAAAGTAAGAACAGACTCCTCCATTTCCTCCGTTGAGCCTCCCCCCATTTTGCTTGCCAGCTTGCCTGCAACTCTCCGTCCCTCCTCATGCCCCCCGCCCCCCAACAAGAAAAAAAAAAAGAAGAGCTGTTGAATATTAATGGGAGTTCACTCAAGGGCGACTGCCATTCCAGAGTATCATTTACATGTGTGGGAAGCCCGGCTGACAGTTTGGACTATGGGTTCTATGGGCCATGGTGTTCACTGTGCTTTACTATGAGCCCTTCACCTCTGGGTCTTCTTTGTGTGTTACCTCACGGAGGCCTTTTCTTCCTCACACAGCCTGAGATGGAAGGGGCAGGCATAATTCCCAAGTCGTTCCACAGAGTAGACACTGCCTTCAGCACGAGGCAGTGTGTTCAGAACAGTCAAAGACTCTGGAAACACAGTGACAAAGCGTTGCTATTGGTATGACTGGTCTGAGGGGAAGGTTTTTTATTAAGATTCCCTAAACGTTTCGGGAGGATTACTTCCCCCAGTTTCCTTTTTTTTTGCTTTTTGGAACTTTTTACCTTTCAACTGACAAACGCACACACCACCATCTGCCATGTGAATAATGATTTAAAAAGTAAACTTTGCAAACTGCACTAGTCATCATTGAAATGATAAACTGTAGTTTTATCTAACTATTTTTATAATTAACCTGCCTGCCAAAACAACAGTTCTGAATTGGGCCAATTTATTTAAAAAAAAATAAGCATAAGGGTTATCTCAAAATGTCAACACTACCCCCCTTAAAAAAACAAATAACACTTCATTCAAAGTTTAAATGATAAATTACATTTTGTGTTAATAAGAAACAAAGAATAACTTGACTGACACAAGCTTCCTGCCTGTTAAAGGGATGAATGCAAATGTTTTAAACATAAATGTATTACCTGCATGTTAGCTGAACAACACCTGAAAGAATAAGTTGACTCATATGATGGTTCCCTCAGCTGCATGTATTTAAGCCACATCTGTTGAACTTCAGTTTAATGGGATTTAAGGCCTCTGGGCACATCAACTGCTGATAACTGCTTGTGTCCAGGTCTATGACCCATAATCCATATATAGTGCATCTTGTGTTCAGGAGTGACAATCAATCTATGCATCTTCCACCCACAAAGCATATGGGACAGTGAAATAACGTCCTGTTGAGATTGGTGGGGTGCGCATGTACTGCATCCACCCCTCAATCTAGGCCTATGAGAAGACAGAAATGACATGGGAAAGCTTTCACAGGGAGAAACATGGGCATTAGGGCCTGTGCAAGCAGAAAGGAAGTCATTGGAGTGCAGACCATCATTTGTCTTTTAGCTGGACAGGGCCCTGATGTGATAACTGTGAGAGTTTAGTCAAAACTATTGCAAGTTGAGGAGGTGCGTATTACTAGAGTGCTGCTCTGTTGGTCTGAGAAAGGCCTGGTTTCTGAAACTCTGAGCACATTTGAGTACGTGCTACTGAACTCTGGAAGGAGGTGCAGGGCCCCTCTGTGTAAGCACAACCACAATAAACATTCATCCGTCCCTCTGTCAGTTAAACTGATTAATGGGCAACTCCTGCAGACAGACAGAACAGCAGGGAGGCTCAAAGATAACTGCATGTTTTACCAAGTGCTTGTGTGCCTGTAAGCATATCAAATGAGAGGTGTGTTACTATAATTTCTGTCAGGGTGATATTTGCAAATGTGTGCCTGTTGAATGTGTATTTTATGTGTTTTTATTGTGATTACCTATATTATATGTTTGATGCAGCAGCTCCCTTTATCCATGACAATAAAGTAACCGTAACCTTAACCAACCTTAAAAGTGACGACAATAATTTCTTTAAATGTATTCACTATCTGTTTTACCAATGGGATTCCTTCTGACAGGATGAAATCAGGTTTAGAAGGTAGACCATTTTTATTGGCTGCTGAAAGGTATGTTTTATGTTCTTGGGTCTGAATTTTAAATAATTCATCTGCCATGTTCTGAACAAGATTCACTCCAGGAAGAACATTGTACACTCCAACCTATAGGATCTCAGGTTATTTAAGCTTATGTGTTGTATAATAATGTGCTAATACTGGAAGCTGCTAATTCGTGGCATGATCTGACACAAAGCACCATCTAGTATCGTCACTGTATTATCAAATCAAACATTGTGGACTTGCAGTGTATTGTCTTGCAAACAGTTGTAATAATGCCTCACTCTTTTAAGAATTAAGACAAAGTAACTGTTTATTACCTTAGACAATGCCCTTACACTACCTAAATCACAAACCATAGAGGTGATATTTTAGACTCTCTGAACATGAGGTAAATTAGAACTTTTGGTTGCACCACCACTGACCCGGGCTTTCCCTTTAGATAATGGGTCCGACAACATCCTTTGTAGGAGATAATGACTTTTAAAAAAAAAAAGCCTTCAGGGAGAGAGCTTTCAGTCTTTTCATCAGAGTAGGATGGTATTGTATGCAGTTCAACACAAGGTGGTTGGGTGAGGCCTTTGAATGGTCATGCAGCAATCGATAAATGCCAATTTAAAATACTGCTATGTATGCTATGCTACTGCATAAATGTCACATCAATGCAATGCTGATTTTGCAATATTATGCAATTTAAAATCATATACTTGCATATAAGAGTGAAATTCAATAAACTCAAGGCAAACAATATGCCAACAATATGCCAACAATATCACTTTTCATTTAATAAAACGCTTATATTATAGCATGGCTTGATTGCAGTAACACAATTCTGCTCGTGATTTGTGAAAGCTGACAGTTCTGAGTGACCAAATCATTTCTTAAAAGCATGCTGGTGCTTCCCACCACGAATACTTTTGCGACGTGTAATGTTTGAGTTTAAGTCCTGCAATATATTGTCCCCATAGCAATGCTGTGATATATGTGGCATACATTTATAAGGGTATGCTGCGCATCGAGGTCCTGTCCGTCCTGACAGAATTATCTTCCTATACTGACCTATACTGATACTGTTTCTATAGTGATCCCTTACTTCAAGAATGTAGAATTCAACCTTTATTGTGGATGATGTCATATTTAAGGTGATGATATGAATGTTTTAATGTTGTAATATTAATGAGAAAAGAAGAACTTGGGCACCTCCAATCTCCTGAGATTTCACTCCTGACCTCAAGCTGTAATGTAGTGTTCCTTTTCCAGCCAAAAACCGAAGGTATTGCAACAATTTGTTGAGTTATTGGGTTCACTTGTTTTAGACACTCATATGGCTGATGGATGATCTTTTGTCCTTTTGCATCAAAATTCAATGAATCATTCAAAGCATTGTACTCTCAAACTAATATTTGAGAATAAATGCACAGAACTATGAGCTGCTGTCAGGTTTCTAGGATGATTTACAAGTGCACTTCCAGAGTTAGACTTCAGATTCTACTGTACCTCCTTCCTGAACCTGTTGAAACATTCATAATTTACTTGCCTGTGGGAAGATGCCTTAGAAATAGACTGTACATGTCCATATGTATTATAAATGCCAAATATAGATTTGCCCACTGTTCAGCAGGGATATTTTTGCGGTGCATTTAGAATGTAATTTTAACTCCAAGAATAATGTTTTGTGAGAGGAAAACTGCTGTTATTGCACCCGTTCTAACCTGATAACCCAACAGCGGTTATGTAGGAGGAATTCAAATCAATACAGATATGCAGTTCAGGGAAGGTGAGGGGAAACGCTGTAAATTCCATGACCCCACCAACCAGATGAGTTCTAGTCTTCTGTCATGTTTCACTTTTAGAGTTACAGCTGCCAAACCCATCCTTTACAGAACGGGGCGACCAGCTACAGCTGCAGAGAAAGACAGAAAATTCTTTAGACCTTTCTGCTTCCTTAAGCAAGTCTTGTTTTTTGTCTTAGAAAAGAATCTGCTTGATCCTCACTGTCTAGTTTGAAGTGTGGCCACTCCACTCAAACTGCCTTCAGACAGACAGAGACAGAGACATAGAAAGAGAAAGAGAAAGAGAAAGAGAAAGAGAAAGAGAAAGAGAAAGAGAAAGAGAGAGATATCAACCTATGGTTTTCTTTATAAATCACTATCTTGATTTGAAGAAGAAAAATATTGTATCTTTACTGACCTAAAATTGACAGTTGACCTGCTATTTAACCTCCTCAATCTAAATCACTAAGCATTATAGGTGGTAAAAATTGCAGTTTTTTTTACCCTCCGCAGATGCCAACATCTTTTAATTAATTGATGAATTGCTATTAATTATTAATATTCTTCTTTGTTAGATTGAAGTTGACAGTATTCAACGAGAGAACTAGCTGCTCCCCCCCCCCCCCCCCCGTTCAGGTTCATTGGTCTCACCACAGGCTTACAATTAACGCTTTTTGGGGGCGCCCCTGAAGCACTGAGGTAAAGATCATCTCTGCAGCAGGGACCAGCACCGCACGTGCAAAACATTAGTCTCAAATAACCCGTCCTCGGCAAACATACCACATACAACCACGCAACCGATTTGGTCTGTTTTTCTTCCCCAAGCATGGCACTTTGCGAGAGCTCCACAGGCAAGTTGAAAAATAAAAAAAGAAGAAAGAAAAGAGAAGCGAGTGATGTAACGTCCATCTTTACAGCTGTAATATTCTGCTAAGACTCTTTATCATGTGGTACAAATCCTTTAAGGGCTAGACATTGATGATATATCTGCATGCTGATCTTTTGTCTGTTTTAAGCACTTAATCCAACGAGAATGAAATAAATGGGTCATCCTCTTGCAGTTAAGCAATGGGAGCTGAATGAATGTCATTAACAGGGGTTTGAAATGCAGGTCACCATATGCTGGCTACTTGCCCCAAACTGAAGAGGCAGTTTAATGCAAATGGGGTTCATTATTACAGACCTCTCCTGTTTAATGTACATTGTGGACATGGCAACATCTGTTTCGTTACCAAAATGAGTAGCCTCTGGTTAATGCAACCATTTATCTAATAATGTATCATTGTTGGATGAAAGAAAATATAACCTGAACTGTATTGTTTTCCTTACATTTGTTATGGCCACAGAGATAGCACGGGCTAGAAATAAATTGTTCTGTATTCACTGAAGTGTACTTCCAATTGAGAGATGATGTCAAGCAGAGAGAACCCTTGTTGAAAAATGACGGCACCTGAGGCATAAGAGAAACCCCGGCAATTGAGCAGGACTTAGTACCCACAGACACTCTTGTGATCTCTACAACTCTCTGGATCACAACATTTTGCCATTCGTCTTGCCCTTCCACACACTCTGCAAATGTTTCTCTGTTTTGTTCTCAGACAGTAATCTGAAGATGAGTTTTTCTGACAGCCATGTCATCTGTGGCCAAATGAAACACAAACGCCAGGCTGAAACACAGTCATGTGCATGGCATCTCATCTCTTCTTTGTTTTGTCCCCTCCCCTCCTGCTTTTGATGGGTGCGTCTGTGCCCCCACCCACCTTCCACCACTAGTCCTTTAATTGTATCCAAGGACCCCAGAGGGAGAGGGAGGAGCAGTAGCAGCGCTCCGCTCGAAGATTTTTGGTGAAGAATGGGGGCTTTTGTAAGGGGTCACATTCATGTGCAAATGGGAGCGGAGCACTGACTTCCCCATGCCAGTGTGTCTGTCATACAAGCCTTATCTCTGTGCCCCAAAGCCTCCGCCACACTCACAGGGACAAACAGCATTAGCTCAAATAATCCACATCAAAATAAACATGGGGTTCAACCCTCCCTCCTGTCCATGGGAGCTGAATGCTGTTCTTTATTTGACCTGATGCTGAAAACACTTTGGTATGTGCTCTGTACAGCTTGGCACTGTCTTGCTCTTAGCTTACTTAAAAAGTGAATTTCCTAATATTTAAACACTCTTTGTCTCTCTGTCTGCAACACCTTCACACCAATGTTTTTACCCTAGTCACTGCATCAAATGCTGTGCCCTGCAGTTTTAAAGGATTTCCCATTTGGGGCATGTTTGTGTAATCTTCCAGGGCAGAGTGGTATTGGGCTTGATGTAAAAGCCTCTCTCCCGACAGTTTATGATGCTCTCTCTGACATCCCGCCTGATCTGAACCACAGGAGGATGTGACCCCCTGCTTCCTCCCAGTCCCTATCTACACAGCATCCTCTGTGGCGAAAATACTTTCAACGACTGACCTTGGGTGTCAGGAAAACCGACTAATGCATTAGATTTCTTTTGGGTATTTTTCAGGCAGCATGCAGACATGTATTATGTGCCGGGCAAATAGCATTTTAATTACAGCACTTGAAAATCCTCTTAACTGGAACAGAATTCAACTCTTCAACCCACTTCTAAGTGAACAGCAGTTGGTAGGGGGTGGCCCAAAAAATAAATTAGAGAGGCTGTGTTTCGTTCTGCGTACCCAATGTCACAATTATATTTTCAGTGATCAATGCATGACTGGATCAACTCATGTATGAAACACCCATTATGAAACAGTCCTCATAATACCCTTATGTTTTAGCTGAAATGATTTATGCTGTGTGCTTTTGCAGACCAGGGCCACTTCTTTACTCTGGTCTGCCATGAGTGCATGGCATCACTAGGTCACCATGTATCATCCAACTGATTCTGTGTACCTGTTCACCCTGACAAACAGCACTAATCCTTTGCAAACACAAACACGCATATTGTGTCTATAATAAGGCTCAGTCTCTCTCTGCTGCCAAACAGAGCTGTGTAAACAGGGATACTTGCACCCGTCGTTGCATTATTGTCTCCTGACTCTCAAAGTCAAAATATGAAATTGCAATAACTACATTGAATACGCGTTGAATAACACTGGTGATGACACTGATGATGATAAGAGTTTCAGATCAAGACCTCAAAATCCCAAATCCACATGAAGGCCAAGTGAGTTCATACACCAATATGTCTATGACATTACCTTTAAAAAACTTTAAAGATACCATTTCCTTCTCACACTGTGCATTATTGTAGTATGTTTCTATCATAGACATGTTACTGGTATTCACTACCTTGTCTGAACAACACATGCAAATGCATGCTGGTAGCGGTTTGTCCTTGTTATCTCATGATGACTTTCATAACCTGTAGTTGCTTACTATGATTGCTTGAGTTTACCTGAGTGAATGTATTGGCCAGATTATTATTAGCATAGTCAATGTGCCGGTTTCCAACAATCTAATATCTAATGAACACAGGTCTTAGAAACAATGAGATGCAACAGATGCACAGTTTTGGCACAAAGGAATGCAGTGGAGGAGTTTGTCAGTTCTTTTTATTGTGCTTCTTCTTGTAATGGATCACCGGTTCTGCTGAAAGTTTGACAAACTGATACCAGAGTATATTTATCTCATGACCCTACCTACCTCTGGCCAGGAAACTGCTGCATAGCACAGAATGTACAACTGTTCCCCTTTTGTTCTCTACCTGTCATTTGAGCTATGTGTTTAAATGTATTGCCAAACTAATATTTACTTGGTCGCATGTAAAAAAAAAAAAAAAAAAAAAAAAAAAAAAGACTGGATTATTATCTGGATTGTGGTTTGCTAGAATCGTTTAGGATTCTTTGAGATAGCCAGAGTATCTGTCTTGAAGGCGTACCGTACATTTGCAAAATAATGTTCAGTTACAGTAACATGAATTATGTAGCTTTAAGCGTCTTTGTATGTTCATATATTCCATATTTATATCTTGTGTGTACATACGTGTGTGTGTGTCCGTGTGTGCTTGGCTGTGTGTTTTTGTCTATTTGTGCTGGTGCCTGTAACTATGTGTGTAATGTGTGTGTTTGTGTGTTCACGTGGCCTCATTGCGGATGATAGTTAATATGAGCACTAAACGAGCTGAATCATGGCCTTTTAAAACACATGCACTTTTTTCCCGCTTCATTTTTGATTAATGGCTAACCATTAGCAGATAATGAATATAAAATCAAAAGGGAGTGAATTAATAATGGGACGGTGCATTCAGAGAGGATTTTGCAAGGACGAGGCATTTAGAGATGGAGTCTAACCCACATCCTGACAGTCTCTACCTGACAGTGAAGAATGTCCTCGTGTTCCTCTTTCATCATGTCACATTACAGCCCCCATGCTTTACTCAAGACCTGCACTGAGCTCTTCAACATGGCCGGGCTAACACACAGTGAAGTCCAGGAAATGAAATGCTGTCGACAGGAAATGCAGCGTAATTCTAATTTCATGCCTCGATTGGTGCTAATGCTAGCCATTTATTATAATCTAAGACTATTAAATCATTAATAATTATGAAAGAGCTCTTAACATCGTGACAGCCTGCACTCTTATAACCCCTATGTCTAGGCATGTCTATTGAATCACATACCTGTAGACACAAACTGAATACATCATTTTTGCCACATCTACGGTGAATCCTCATGACATATTTACTTCAAACTGTAAACTAAGTTTGAAGTTTGACTTATACCGTCCTTTAACAATTAAAATTGTATTGTATCTTATGGTCTAATAATACAATTTATCTAATGTGTTCCTATGTCTCAGCTGGGAGAGCAAGGTGCTAACAAGACCAGAATCATACATTTGATATATAAATTATTATTATATAAACGTTTACATTGAAGCTTTTCTATACATTCCAGTATGGATATGTTTTTCAATTCCCTTTAAAGGCAGGCAAGCCTACCCAGGAGAGTACCATAACCCAAGCAGTGACCCCTCTATAGCCAAAATAGTAGTTGTTGCTAGGTGACTGCTGGTGTGCAGCTCTCCTGCCTGGCTGTCTATCTGTAATCACGTGTTTGCCATCGCAGTGCTGAGGTTTCTGCTCTTGTGGCTGCACCCTAATGAGGATGCTGATTTGTCATTTCAGGCCACATTCATCACTGACCTTGTTCCTGCCAATGTCATCTCCAATAACAATTATCCTGGATGATCCCCCCCCACCCCCCACACCTCGATTTGTGTAGAGCTTTGGCAATTTACTTTTCTCACTGAAATCTGACTCACTATTGCCGACTCCTCCCATGGTTTGTTTGCCTGCTTCCCACTTTGAACACTGATGTTTCACTGCTGTTGTGCTAGAGGTTGCAGTGAGCAATGCTAGGGAGTCTTCATTTCAGTGTACTTGGTTGTACACATTGCTTTGCAAGATCGTTTATGTAGAGTGGAATAACCCATCACATGATACTAATAGGCCGTCCCTTTGGTTCTTAGAGAGGGTATTCAGGGGATACAAAGCACAGTGGTAGTATGACCCAATGTTGTCATTACAAGACTGCTACCCCCCTTTTCCGCCAGCACTACCACTGGCCAGCCTGGAAGCCATATCCCTGTGACACAGTGGCAGCCTGGAAGCCATATCCCTGTGACACAGTGGTAGGTCATTGAGGCTTGTTTTCACGGTTTCCTGCTGTCATAAATCACACCTTGAGGTTGACAAAACCGCTGCACTGTTCCACATGTCCATGAGGTGAACGACCTCTCTGCTTGATCAGAGCTGTGGAGGTGAGCGATGCTATGATGAGTATCCGCTTTATTTCCTGGGGACACCCCCACCCCCCACCCCACCACCACCGGTCCAGCATCACCTTTTAGCCACTGCAGTGTCTCTCACCACCGCCTCACACCGAGCTGCCGGCTCTCAGCTCCAGTATCTGATTGGTTATGTGGGGCTCTCTCCGAGGTGAGTACCAGCAGGTGGTTAAGAACACAGCACTTGCTCTGCTCCTGTGGCTCACTGCTAGCGCATACGTCCAATACTAATGTTGGCCACAAGCAGCTTTTAATGGCCCATGGTGTTCGTTGGTTGTTAGTGTGATGAACACATACTGTATGTGCTGTGTGTGTGTGTGTGCGCGCGGTGTGGGTGCTTATGTAAGTATGTTGGAGCGAGTCACAGAGGAGGATACAAATGTAGCGTGGATTTTAGCTTGGAGGCTAATATTTACCCATGTTTAAACATCTGCACTGAGGGCTACATGAGCAACCTTGGCTAGAACACTTCTGGCATGATGGTCAGGACATATCATTGTTAAAAAATGTATGATAGCCTGAATAAAAGTAAATAGCTCTACCAATCTCAAATAAGATCTCATTGGTTTCCATGTAAAACATATTTTCTTTCTTACCAAACCAAAAACTCTGTTGTTTAGTTGGGTTTATCATGACTCAATCTGAGCTATTATGTGACTGCAAGTCTGTTTCCTCCACTCGTGCCCTTTGTGACAGTCACTCATGCACTGTGATTCAGCCTCTGGGGGAAATACTGTTAGAGGTTAAAATGTAGAATTCAGCCCCTGAGTCACGGCATTTTGTCATAAGAAAGCTGTAGAATATACTTCTCCTGCATAAGTGTGGGTATATGAGATGGAAAGAATGAGAGAGAGAGAGAGAGATAGAGAGAAAGAGAGAGTGAGAGAAAGGAAAGTTCTTCCCCGAAAACACAAACCCAGGGGTTTACAGTGCATGACGCCTCTGAGGAGGTGAGGGCAGCGAGGAGGGGTGGCGGCGTCAAAATGTCCTCCTCTGGCTCGTGTGTGGGTAGGTGAACATCGGCCTGTCACTGCCCATCATGTCACAGAGCCGGGAGAGCTGCCATGGCCGCTCAGCCCCAGGAGCTCGGGCAGGAGTAGCCACTGTTCCAGTCAAGAAGAGGGGCAGAGGAGCATTAAGTCCTCCGTGAAGAACAAAACAAAAATCCCTCAGTCCCACAAAATAAATGAAAATAGTTTGTTTATTTCACAACCCAGATTCAGCACTGATACCTTATTCCAATCATTTTGGGCATGATTTAGACTCATGGATCACAATTTTGAAAGACAATTGTTTATCATGTGCTTGTCCTGGACAAGGTGTTGTTTGTCTGTTCAGCACTTCATCATTTAGATGGAACAGTTCAGGGTGTCCTTCTCTCAAAAGCTGTGCTACGTGTCTCACTGATGAGTACAGGTGCCAAATGTGAAACTATTTTCATTGGACATTGCATTTCTCAATTTTGGAAAAATAGTACAAATTTGAGTGTGCTGCAATATGGTTATTCTTATAATATGTATCAAGGATATATATAAAGGAATGAGAAATTAACAATGTGTGTTCATCTTTTTTTTCCTCCAGTCATGAACCAAGGCCTCGGCTCCCCAGCAGGCTGCTGATCCATGCTCTGCCTCCACCCCCTCTCCCCCCATGCAGCTGGGCGTCTGTCGGATTACAGTGATTCCTCCTGACTGTGGGTCAGGCCCAGATTAAACTCTAAATCCCAGGTGTCACGGCACTTCATTAATTTACTCACTTTTCGGGAAAAATCCCAGACAGCGCTGATAGCGGTTGGCTAATGGCCAAACTGCAAGATTTAGTTGGAGGTGAACACGGGTCAAAAGTGTACGCAAAACTGGCAGTCTCCTTTCTGTAAAAAAAACTGAAATAAAGAGTTGGAAAGTGAATAAATAGTGAATAATTCTGCATAGCAGATGTGAATGTCTTTTCCTTTGTGTTCTTAGCTAATGGGCTTATCATTCTCATTCACCCTTTCTTGTGCTCTGAACTGAACAGAAAAGGGATTATTAGCTTTTTATTTACTTTTGAGACAGTGGAAATCTGCTTCCATCTCTTCCATGAAAGAAGGCATAACTAAGTTTTATTTTAAGAAATGTAGGTGGGAAGTTGGTGAGGGGGCGACAATGTGCTTTTAATGGTTTATAGCTGTGGGCAGATAAGAGGACAATCGAATTTAAATGTCTGTGATAGTGATGATCCAATCCTTCCACTGGAGAATTATGTATCTATAGCCTATTATTTAATTAAGACTTTGACAGTACAATGATGGTTAATCATACCTTTTGAATATGCATTTGGGCTGGTGTCATAAAACCATGTTAAAGCGAATTGGATTGTGATGGCAAATGACGCACTGATCTCCATTTTCTGGGCAGCGTATTGTACAGAGTCGTAAAGATTGTTGATGTTCTCCATGGTTTGAACCCCCAAAATGGCTACTGAATGCTATCCTTTTGCATAATGTCTGAGGGTAACATTTCTGGACCTCCCTTAAAGGAGTTCACATGTATGACCAAACCTCTCAGGGATGTGCTGTACTCT